>NW_007258841.1:1232409-1281651 GCF_000164805.1 Carlito syrichta
CTACAATAAATCAAAAAATTAGCCGGGCGTGGTAGCGCGTGCCTGTAGTTCCAGCTACTCGGAAGGCTAATGCGGAAGGATCGCCGGAGTCCAGCAGGTCGAGACTGAGGTGGCCTGGAGCGGCCACTGCACTCCAGTCTGGGGGACAGAGTGAGACTCCAACTCAAAAAAAAAAACAAAACAAAAAATAAATAAATAAATAAAATAAAGGGAACGATTGAAAGTTCCTACCTGTTAACATAGGGTATTAACGTAAGAAAAGAACTTAGCATTATGCTTAGTGTATAGTAAGTGCTCTATAAAGGCGGTTGCCATTACTATCTTTATTCTTATTAGCACCATCTGATTTCTGTTGCCACCCCCAACTTCGATTTCAATACCTCCCCCCCAATCTAGCCCTCATGCCCTTCTCTGCCTGTTGTACCCTTGGACTAAGAGGAGATGAGGTAGGAGATAGAGGTTGGACAACCCTCAGCTTGTCGACTGCTGCCTCTGGCTAGCTGCCCAAAGCCAGGGCTATGCTCTCCAGCAAAGGCCACCTTTGAAGTGACCGCCTTATGCAACCCACCTGTCTCCCCCCCCCCATCTTTCTGTGTGTCCCCAGAGCAACTGTGGGAAGGAAAATTGCAGTTATGCTGGGCACAGTGGCTCATGCCTGTAATCCCAACACTCAGGAGGCCAAAGCAGGAGGATCACTTGAGCACAGGAGTTCGAGACCAACCTAGGTAACACAGTGAGACTTCGTCTCTACAAAAAATAAAAAATAATTAGCTGGATATGGTGGTGTGCACCTGTAATCCCAGCTACTTGGGAGGCGGAGGTGGAAGGATCACCTGAGCCCAGGAGGTTGAGGCAGCAGTGAGCTATGAAGCATGCCACTGCACTCCAGCCTGGGTGACAGAGTGAGAGTCTAACACAAAACAAGTAAACAGAAAGACAAACAAACACTGCAACCCAGATTCATTTAGCCTGGGGTTTCTTTCATTACTCAAGAGAGACCTGGGAACAGCAAAGGGGTGGATATTGGCCATTAGGAGTGTCTTTGCCTGAGTTTAAATCCTGCAACCAACTCTTCCTAGCTGTGTGATCTTGAGCAAGTTACTAAACTTCTCTGTGCCTCAGTTTTCCTATCTGTCGTGTGTACCTAGAGCATAAAGACATCGTGAGAAATATTTGTGAGGCATAAATGAGCAGACAGTTTAGAACAGTGCCTGGCACATAGCAGTTGCTTAGTAAAGGGCTGCTATGGGTGGTGAACACTCTTTTTTTTCTTTTCTTTTTCTTTTCAATATGTTTTCTCTGACAGGACACAAGACACTCAGTTTGCCTGAGTTTTGAAAAGATATCTCCTTTGCCCCACTTGAATAACCAGTAACAACTAAGTCCAACAGGCAATGTAAACAGAGGGTGGTATTTAATAATCTTATATTAAGCCATAAGTAACGATAATTATTGTTATTAAGAGCATTCACTCAAAAGTGGATTAGACTCCCAACAGGGCGAGAAATTGATCTCACGGCCTCAGCCTCAATTTCTCCCATCTGTAGAATGGGAATAACATATCTTGGCCACAGTTAAAGGGCTGAAGATTAAACCCAGCACTTGGTGGAAAGACTAGTGCTGACAGTCATCAGGCCTGAAGCTTCCTGGGGTGGAACCTCACACTCTTTGTATATGCCGAGGCTCCTTGTGTAGGTTGGGGGATACACACACACACACACACACACACACCCCTTGATCCTTGAGAAGAGGGGTCACAGGGGCAATTATTCGGACATTTCACCTCCCCTCCCCCATTTCATCCTCCCAAACAGCCTGAAGGCTGCTGCTGAGAGGCTCCACTTCGCCGGAACTCTCGAGGCAACCGCCTCCGCCTCCCCTCGCGGGTATAGACCAAGACTCGAGGGGACAGGAGGAAGGAAGAATGTTTGCGCAGCCTTCAATCGACTTGGCAGGCAACGAGAGGGAAAAGGCCGCTCCGGGGAGAGTTCAAATCGAAATTACACGGAGGGGAGAACGTGCAGATCAGCGCTGAGGCTCGTAAAAAAAAAAAAGCGAGGTGACTGGAGGAACACGCACGCCTCCCGAGGAACGTGGAAGAGTTCGTCAAAGGCGCGCTTCAAAGCCCCGCCAGGGGCGTGGGAGGGGCGGGCCGAGGCGCCCGGGGCCTCTGCGCCCCGGGGTCTGGAAGCGGGAGTTGGACGCGCCTCGCCCGAGCAGTGGGGAGAGGGCGGGAGGCGGGGCCTAGGCCTAGGCCGGAGGGGTCAGGAGGACGTCCCCGAGGGGACGTCGCGGACGGGACCTAGGCAAACCCGAGTCCTGAAAGGGAGGCAGGAGCAGCCCTTTCGTTTCTTGGACGAGCACTTGGAAAGCCTAAAAGTTTCAGGCAGGGGAAAGAAACTGTCACCCGCAGACTGGAGTGCAGTGGGACTCTCACACCGTTCACGGCAGCCTCGACCTCCTGGGCTCAGGCGATCCTTCGGCCTCATCCTCGATGTAGCTGGGACGACCGGCACGCACCATTGCGCCCTGTTAATTTTTTGATTTTTTTTTTTGGAAAAGACAAGGTCTCACTATGTTGCCCAGGCTGGACTCAAACTCCTGGGCTCAAGCAATCCTCCGCTTCAGCCTCCCGCCTCAGCCTCCCGCAGTGCTGGGATGACAGGCGCGATCCCCCAGCTGCGGTTCTCCCTGCATCGCCACCTCCTTCCTCCTGGGAGCAGGAGATCGACCCCTAAGCCCACGCAGTGCGCTCGGCGTCCCAGGCGCCGCCAGGCGCACGGGGGAGGGTCCACGCGAACCGGCTGTGGTTGCAACAAAGTCCCCACCCTCGGCCTCCTTGTACCATTCGCCAGCTTTACAGACACCCCTTTTATTCGCCGAATAATTCCCGGATGCTTTCCAGAGAAGCTTGGACATTAACCTCTGGGCCCGTGCGCACTGCCCGATGTCACCGCAAGTGAAGGCTTCTCGGAAAAGATCAACCGCGCCTGCTCGCGAATCCCGGCAGCCCCTCAGCCCCTCGCCAGGGTGTGCCCGAGTGGACGCCTCTCCCTCGGGCTTCGTCGACCCTGGGAGAGAAGGTTTCCATAAACCCCAGTCAGAGGCAGTGCCGGAAATCTGTTCCTGACGCAGGACTCTGGCTTCCAGGCTGCTTCTGCAGCTTGTAACCCCACTCGAGGGCAATGACCCCGCGAGATAGGGAGGAATTGAGGCTCGGGGAGCCTAGGGTGGCCCGAAGGCAGGGTGCCTGGCAGAACCTGAGCTGGCCCGAACCCCGTTTTGCAGGTTTTGAGATGCCTTTCCATCTCCCCGAATGGGTGCAAGCACACTGTGCCCATTCCACTGAGAAATTCGGCCTCTGACCCAGGATGCCTGCAGGGACAGGGCTGGCTATTGCCCCAGTCAACCTCCTTACCGTGTTGGAGCCAATTTCCCAGCCCCACTCCACTCCCTGCTTCCTTCTCCCCAGCTAAGCTTTCTATAACCCCGTGGCCAAAGCTTCACCCTATAGATGCAAAGGGATTCTAACGCAGGCGTTCTCACTTCAAAGCCTGCACCTGTATTCACAATTGAGTCAGGGTTCCACTCTGTTGCCCAGTCGGGAGTGCAGGGGAGCCATCACAGCTCACCGCAGCCTCAACCTCCTGAGCTCAAGCCATCCTCCTGCCTCAGCCCCCTGAGTAGCTGGGACAACAGGAGCACACCACCATGTTGGCTCACTTTTAATTTTTGTAGAGACAGCTCTCCTGTGTTACTCAGGTTGGTCTCGAATTCCTAGGCTCCTTCCACCTCAGTCTCCCAAGGTGTTGGGATTATAGGCATGAGCTTCCGTGCCTGAGAGAGAGAGAGCAACCATCTAAAAGCTTTGTCAAAACAGGAAAAGCTGGGCTCGGTGGCTCAGCCTGTAATCCCGCGCCTTTGGGAGGCTGAGGTGAGTGGATTGCCTGAGCCCGCACGTTCGAGACCTGCCTGGGCAACTTGGCGAGACTTCATCTCTACAATAAATCAAAATGAGCCAGGTGTGGTTGCACGCCTGTAGTTCCAGATACTTGGAAGGCTGAGGCGGAAGGATCGCCAGAGCCCAGCAGGTCGAGGCTGCGGTGGCCGGTAGCGGCCACTGCATTCCAGTCTGGGCGACAGAGTGAGACTCCAACTCAAAAAAAGCCCCAAAAAACAGGATGCCCAGGCCCCACCTGCAGGGTTCCTCATTCCGGAGTTCTGCACTGGGGCCTGGGAATTTGTATTTCCAGCAGATTCCTGGGCAATACCATGACTGGTCTTGGAATACATTTTGGGAAGATTGCTGTTTATGTTATGTTGATGTCCTGTGGATTCCTCTATTCATAACATCTAAAACTCCCATTCAAGGCATGGATTTATCTGTTTATCCCTAGTGCATACACAAGGCTTGCATACAAGTGCCTAATTTGGGCTAATCACCTATGCTAGAGATGTCGCCGTTATAAAATGCTTAGTGTGTGCCTGGCGCTTGGCTGGGTGCATTAGAAGTGGCAGTTTGTTTAATGCTAGCAACAACCTTAGAAGTTAAGACCCCTACTTTAACAACAACAGCCCAAAATGAGGATGCCGGGAACAGGGAGAGGAGATTTGGGGAAAGCCGCGCTGGCCCCAGACACATGGAAGCTGAGGTCCCAAGACTCAAGGAATGCTTTCTTCCGCTCCACAAATCCGGGATAAACCCACTTGAAGGCACGGTTCTGGAAGACCCGGCTTTCCTGGCAAATAATGGCTGAAAGTGGACAGAGTCGTTGTCAGCCAAACCTTGCCCCAGGTTGGTCACCCACCTTGGATGTGTGTTCCCGATACCTCTAACATCCACCTTGCTTTGCTTTGGCCAGCTGGTCCACATGCCCGGGGCTGGGAGAGACCCAGTGCCAGGCTTTCAGCACTAGAAGACCCCCAACTCTTTCCTCAGTTTCCAGAACCTCACTCCAGCTCTTAGGGTTTCAGATTCCAGAGGATTCCACAATCAGGGTTAAGAGGGATGGCCTGTCCAAACATTGGGGGTGGCCTGGAGGATCTTGGCTGTCCCGGCCATAGGCTCACCTGGGAGAAAACTGTCACCCAGGCGAGGGACGTGGGCCTGGTGCTCCTAGTGGCAGGAAGAGGGTGCCCCCGAGAGCCCAGGTGCCCCATCTTGCAGCCTCCACATAGTTGTCGGACCTGAGCTCCTGTGTTCAAACTATGTTTCATCCAGGAGTCCTGCAGGCACCGCAGTGTTCCTGGGCCATGTCGTAAAAAGATTTACAAGACTATGTTAAACTGGCAGTAAAAACAATTAACTTTAATGGCACCTCGAGTGGGTGGTTGGGTGGGTCGGTTAGGGAGGGAAGGCCGGTGCTTCCCCCTCTCTGGACTAGGAAGCCAGGTGAGGGAGGAGACCTGTCAGACCCCCTTTAGGTTTCTTTATTTGTTCCTCCAGGGATCCTCTCACTAGTTCTGAAGTTCAGAGGTTCAAGGTTAAAATTTTTTAAAGAGGGCTGGACACAGGGACCAGGAGAGAGTTCATGTCTTACTTGACAGTTCTCAGCTAAGTGATCTTGTCCAAGCCTCTTACCCACTCTGAGACTCAGTATGCTCATCTATTAAATGGAAATTTGTAAAAAGAAAAAGAAAGGAAGGAAGGAAGGAAGGAAGGAAGGAAGGAAGGAAGGAAGGAAGGAAGGAAGGAAGGAAGAAGAAAAAGCCTGTTTCCCTAGGGTCATGAGGATTGCAAGGGATTCTAATTTGGAAGTGCCTTCCACCGTGCCTGGCATATATTTATTGATTTGTTTGTTTAAACATCTAAGCGTGTGTGTGTTTAATAAATGTTAGTTTCTGGAGTGCTCAGCCTTCCGAGGTGTAAAACGAGGTGGAAAGACCAGGCTTCTGAAAAGGTCAGAGCCACCTTTCAGAATCCTGACTTACCCAGGACCGCATAAATGTCGGCTTCCTGCTAAAATTGACCTGCTTGTCCAAACACTGACCCCGGAAGCAACCCTATGCTTGGGTACACAGCAGCCCCAGACTTTGAAAGTGACCTGGATTTCTGGAGGACTGGCAAGGAAATGAGAGAGGCCAGGAGGGTGGGGGCAGGGTCTCTGTCTCCTGGGTCCCCTCATTCAGTCCAGAAAGCCCTGATTCTGCAAGTCTCCCTGGCCTGGAGACAATTAACCAACCATTTCAGAGAGACCTCTGTGTCTGTGTGTGGCCCTTTCATCTAACCAAGACCGGGGAGTGACCCACCTCCCCTTTCTCCCTGGGAAAGTCCATAAGAAGACACTACCCATTGGCCTGTTGCTCTGTTTGGGGCAATTGGTAGGGAAATAGGACAGGGAAGGTGTGACCATCTCTCCATCCTCCTCTCCGAGGGGCCAGCTCTCAGACCTGTACCCACTCCCAGGACCTCTTCAGGTCTCCTCCATGGGGCATCTGGCTCTGCCCAACTCTGATCCAGCCACATGGGGTCACATGACCAGATGTTCTTAGGTTGGGAGTGAAGCCACTGCCCTCAGGCGCAAAGAATTCATCCCACCCCAGAGCATGCCCCTTCCTTCTTTTCCCCTAGGGTCCTAGTAGCAATTCAGCCCCTAACCTACTTATTGTTTTTCCTGTTTATTTTGGTCAATTAAACAAATTTTAAAAGTTGAGATAATGATCAAGGGAGAGGTGGACCGGCCAAACATGCTGGAAAAGCCCAATGACCAGAACTTGGATATAGACCCTGGCTCTGCCACTTCACCCTCATGGGACCTTGGACTTATCACTTAACCACTCTAAGCTTAGTCTATACACCTGGAAGAGGTGACTGTCGGCTGGGCATGGTGGCTCACTCCTGTAATCCCAACACTTTGGGAGGCCAAGGTGAGAGGATTACCTGAACACATGGGTTCGAGACCAGCCTGAGCAACTTGGCGAGACCTCATCTCTACAATAAATCCAAAAATTAGCTGGGTGTGTGGCGCATGCCTGTATTCCCAGTTACTTGGGAGGATGAGGCGGGAGGATACCTGAACCCAGCAGGTCGAGGCTGCGGTGGCTGTGAGCATGCCACTGCACTCCAGCCTGAGCGACAGAGTAAGACTCTGACTCAACAAAACAAAACAAAAAAAGAGGTGACTATCAGGGCCAGTCCCTGTTCATCTACTACAGATTTCCTTTCCCTCTGCTGGCAAGGGTGTGTGTTTTTTCATTTGTTACTAGTCCTTCACTGCCTTCTAAAATGAGAGAAGTATTGCATAGAGCTTTCAAGCAAGGGCATGGGAGACAGACTGCCTTGGTTCAAATCTGACTCTGCCACTTATTAGCCAAGCCACTTTGGATAGCTACTGAACTTCTCTAACTTCAGTTCCCCCTTTTATAAAATGGAAATAATAGCTGGGCATGGTGACTCACACCTATAATCCCAACACTTTGGGAGGCAGAGGTAAGAGGATTGCCTCAGTTTAGGGGTTCAAGACCAGCCTGGGCTACTTGGCGAGACCTCATCTCTACAATAAATCAAATAATTAGTCAGGCATGGTGACTCGTGTCTGTAGTTCCAGCTATTTGGAAGGCTGAGGTGGAAGGATTGCCTGAACCCAGCAAGTCAAGGTGTGGTGACCATGAGCATGCTGCTGCACTCCAGCCTGGATAACAAGTAAGACTCCAACTCATAAATACATAAATAAACAAAATGGGGATAATAATGATGCCCATAGGACTGTTGTGAAATTCAAATGAGTTAATACATGCAAAGTGGCTATACCAGTGCCTGGCATGCAGCAAGCCCTTGAATAAGCATTAGCTGTTAATATTTCATAGCAAAGGAAATGAACTTGGGCCCGTGATATACTGCTGTGGTTGGAAAGGCTAGAAGTTTTGAAATGCTTTGGGGTTCTCCATCCATGGATCTTTTCTAGCAAACAATGGGATTGTCTATCCAAAGGCATCTCTTCCATACCCCACCCCAGCACTTTGGGGGATCAAGGTGAGATGATTGCCTAAGTCTGGGGTTTTGAGACCAACCTGAGCAACATGGTGAGACCTCTTCTCTACAATAAATCAACAAATTAGCTGGGTGTGGTAGCGCATGCCTGTAGTTCCGGCTACTTGGAAGGCTGAGACAGAAGGATTGCCTGAGCTCAGCAGGTTGACGCTGGGGTGGCCATGAGTGTGCCACTGCACTCCAGCCTGGGCGACAAAGTGAGATTCCAATTAAACAAACAAACAAAAAACACACTGGAAGAAGCTATCTCTCTTTCTCAGCTAAATGTTGTATCTGGATGTGATGTCTGGAACCTCAGCAGCTATTTTGTTATGAAGAGAGGTGACCAAAGAACAGAGCTGATATGTTGCAGATGGCAGAGGAAAAAGATAGTAGGAACCTGTAATTCTTTGTTTGTTTGTTTTGTTTTGTTTTAGAGGCAGGGTATCCTCTAAATAAATGCCTTAAATTTCTGGCCTCAAGCGATCCTCCCACCTCAGCCTCCTAAGTAGCTGGGACTACTTACTTACCACTTAGGTGGTAAGTGCACACCAACATACCCAGCTAGGAAGCTGTACTCTTGATGATATTTTGAGTCATCCAATTAACTAACTTTCCTTATTTCTAGAGTTCTAGTTATGTGTGAATGAAAAATTATCTTTATAATTTGAGGCCATCGAGTTGGAGTTTATTCCTTGCAGCAACAAGATTATAACTGATACACCTTTTCTTCCCCCACAAAGTGATCTGGATTGGGACATCCAGGGTGTGGACTATTAATAAGCATTCTTTGGCAGGTGGGGGGGAGAGGGGTGTCTTTCTCCAGAAGTACCTTCACTCTCTCCCCTCACTGGTTGTCTGGGTCAGACTTTAAGCCTGGATTCTACCTTAGCAAGGGATGTGCTTGATTCTAAGGCCAGGTCAGAAAAGACTGTGCCATTGCCACTTGGTTCTCTCAGAACACTCGTTCTCTGGTGCTTGGTCTCAAGGACCTCTTACATGGAATCTAGTTGCCATGATGTGAGGAATCCCAAAGGGCCAGAAAACGCCATATGAGGGTGCTCTGATGGGCTGTCCCAGCTGAGCCCAGCCTTTGTCATCCAGCCCTAGTTCCAGACAGTTGAGCAGGAGAAACTTCCAATGGTTCAGGCTCTTGGCTATTCAAATCACCCCCAGTCATTTACATCTTCCCAGCTATGGTCAGGCACGGTGGCTCATACAAACTTTGGAGGCTGAGGTGGGAAAATCACTTGAAGCTAGGGGTTCAAGACCAGCCTAGGCAATGTAGTGAGATCCCTGTCTTTGAAAAAAAAACAACAACTTTATTTGTTTATTTATTTGGATAGAAGTCTTACTCTGTTGACCAGGCTGGAGTGCAGTAGCACACTCATGGCCACATCAGCTTTGACCTGTTGGGCTTAGACAATCCTTCTGCCTCAGCCTTCCAAGTAGCTGGACCTACAGGCATGCGCCACCATGTCCGGCTAATTTTTAAAAATTTATTGTAGAGATGAAGTCTCGTCATTTGGTCCCAGGCTGGTCTGGAACCTGTGGGCTCAGGCAATCCTCTCGCCTCCCCCTCCCAAAGTGCTGGGATTACAGGCGTGAGTCACCGTGCCCATCAAAAATAACTTTTTTTTTTGAGTTGGAGTCTCACTCAGTCGCCCAGACTGGAGTGCAGTGGCCGCTCCCGGCCACCACAGCCTCGACCTGCTGGGCTCCGGCGATCCTTCCGCCTCAACCTTCCAAGTAGGTGGAACTACAGGTGTGCGCTACCATGCCCAGCTAATTTTTTGATTTATTGTAGAGATGAGGTCTCACCAAGTTGCCCAGGCGGGTCTCGAACCCGCGGGCTCAGGCAATCCACTCACCTCAGCCTCCCAAAGCGCGGGATTACAGGCTGAGCCACCGAGCCCTGTTCAAAAATAACTTTTTAATAATTAGCCAGGCATGGTGGTGCACACCGGTAGCCCCAGCTACTTGGGAAACTGAGGCAGGAGGATCACTTGAGCCCAGGACTTTGAGGATGCAGTGAACTATGATTATGCCACTGTACTCCAGCAGAGGCAACAGAGGAAAACACTGTCCCTAAAGGAAAAAAAATTAATTTATTTTAACAAACCTTTATAGAAATGAAGGTTTTGCTATGTTGCCTAGGTTGATCTTGAACTCCTGGACTCAAGCAATCCTCAAGACCTAGATATCAAAGAGCAGAAACAAGTCATCTTCAGTGTTCCATGCCCAAATGCCTGACTCACAGAATTTGTGAGCATAAGACAGTGGTTTTTAGGCCACAAAGTTTGGGGTAGTTTGTTATAAAGCAATAGATAATTGGTACAATGACCTTTGCCAATCTGAATCTCAATTATTCCATCTGTAAATGTGGATATGAGCACCTTCCTTTTTTATTATTATTTGAGTCAGCCTCTCACTCTGTCGTCCAAGCTGGAGTGCAATGGCAGGATCAAGGTCTGCCACAGCCTTGAACTCCTGGGCTCAGGAAATCCTTCCACCTCAGTCACCCCAGTAGCTGGGACTACGGGCATATACCACCATGCCTGGATACTTTTTATATTTTTATTTTTGTAGAGACAAGATCTGGCTATGTTACCCAGGCTGGTCTCGAAATCCTAGACTCAAGCGTTTTTCCCACCTCAGTCTTCCAAAGTACTGGGATTGCAGGCATGAACCACCATGCCCAGTCATAAGCACTTTCTGAAGGTGACCCTGGAAGTGAATGCGCCTATACAAATAGCAGATGACAGGGACTTAGGCCCATTGGATTTCAGAGGCTAGAACCTAATGTGCAGCTCAGAAAAAAGGCTAGGAGTGTAGACAAAGGCTAGGGCACAGACTGGGCTCTCTGAGATTGTCATCACCCGAATTCCCTACTTCCTCCAGCTACTCCCAGAAAAACTCTAGTCAACATTTCATTTAGTTTTTCTGTCCAAAAGGAACTCCCACACTCTGCCATCACCAGCTTTCTATTTCAGTAAAGGAATTAACTTCCAGAGAGCAAGACTGCCAGAGGTAGAAATAAATCACAACTGAGCAAGAGATGAACATTATCAAAGTGAAACAATTTAGCAAAAGCCTCTCCCTCCAAACCAATAACAATTCAGTTATTTGGCCATCACTATAAATGATGACGCAGGTCCATGGCATCTCTGAGTTGGGAAGCGGAAAGCTTTGAAAAATGAGATAGAAACGAGCCGGGAGAACATAATGGGTAGCACAAACAGGAGGCAGAAGTGGGAGGTGCCCGTTCCTGGGACCAGGAAAAATAATAGCAGCAAGAATCCCCATGTCCATGGGTGGCGCAGTACTTTGTTGACATGATGTTATTACACTCATTACTGCGTGTGACCTTCCGAGAATGCCTGATGTTGACCGAGATAATGTAATCCATCCCCATCCGACAGATCCAAGAAGTGATGTTCAGAAAGACATTTAGGTGTGATAAAAAGAGCACCCAATCTGGAGTGAGAAGTTGATGTGCTCATTTATTCTGTAACTATTTTGAAAACCTACAGAAACCCCATGGCTTGACACCCTGATTGGATCATTGTATGTGTGTACCAAAATACCACACGTACTCTATTAATATGGACAAATATTTTGTGCCAATAAAAATGTTTTCATAAATAAAGAATGTTTTTGTTTTGCTTTGTTTTGTTGAGTAGGAATCTCACTCTGTTGCCCAGGCTGCAGTGCAGTGCCACACTCACAGTCACCGCAGCCTAGACCTACTGGGCCCAGGCAGTCCTTCCATCTCAGCCTTCCCAGTAACTGGAACTACAGGTGTGCACCACCACATTTGGCTAATTTTTTAACTTATTGTAGAGGTGTGGTC
Source organism: Carlito syrichta (assembly GCF_000164805.1). NCBI lineage: Eukaryota > Metazoa > Chordata > Mammalia > Primates > Tarsiidae > Carlito > Carlito syrichta. The sequence continues at coordinate 1,244,232 of NW_007258841.1, forward strand.
TTGCCATGTTGTCCAGGCTTGCCTCAACCCCATGTACACAGGCAACCCTCTCCCAAAGTGCTGGGATTACAGGCATGAGCCACCATGCCTGGCCAATAAAAAATGTTTTAAATGCCCATGAAGCTGACTCCAAAGGTGCTATAGGGAAGGTTTTGAGCTGATAGAAACTTCCAAGATCTTGAGCCTGGTGGTGATGCTATGATTATATTGCATGCATTTATCAAAATTCATAGAACTGTACCCTAAAAGGCTGAATTTGACTGTGCATAAATTATACCCAATTAAAAAAAGTTCTGGAACTATTAGAACATGTTGGTGTGCCCAGAGAAATGATGCTGTGGAAAGGAGAAATTAATGATGCATTAAAGAGATGCTTAAGCAAACGAGATGCAAAAGAGAGGACCAGAAGCCCAATTCCAGCACTTACTAGCTAAATGACCCTAAGCAAGTTTATCTCTTACCCTCAGTCTCCTCAATCTGTAAAATGGGTGCCATGATCCCTAGAGGTGTTTTGCATAAATTTTGAGATGATGTGTCAAATGGCTCCCAAGTATCTGCAGGTCTCAATTCTTGTGGTAAGTGCCCTGCAAACCTCAATTCCTCCTCCCCTTCTCCTCCTGCTAAAACACGATCCGTCAGGTATCCCCATGCCACATAATTAGTATTTTAGTCCTAGGAATTGACATGCTACAGAACAATCCACAGGGTCCACCATCACCCCACATCAGGTGCCCTCTACATGCCTGGCACCATGCCAGTCCCTTCCCATGCACTCTCTCATTCATCCTCCCTGTCATGCTATGAGGCCAGGAATGACTATCACCATGCCAGTCTCAAAGCCTGTGCTCTCAAGTTCCCATGATGTCACATCACTAGGCAGGTCTCAGCTGTCACTTCCAGTCCCCTAGAAGAGACCACAGATATGCAGGTTGCCCAAGAGACTGCCAGGACTGGAGGAAATACTGGCATAGGGTACGGGATTTTGTCCCTTGGGTGGCCACTTGAAAGAGAGAACTCTGCCATGGTCCCTGGTGACCTGTCTAGACAGACTCTCATTGTGTCCCACCTCCATCTGGACCCAGCAGTCTTGCAAAAGGTCATATTCCATAGTGGTTCAAAGCACAACATCTAAACCCTTTTGCCCTGGGTTCAGGGCCAGCTTTCTGCTTACTAACATGCAGGATTCAAGGGAAGTTGTATCATCACAATAGTTCTTTTTCCTCATCTGTAAAATGGGATAATGAAGGCTCCTTTCTAAGATTTGTTTCGTTTTTGAGTTGGAATCTCACTCTTGTCGCCCAGGCTGGAGTGCAATGGCAAGCTCGCGGCCACTGCAGCCTCAACCTGCTGGGCTTAGGTTAACCCTTCGCCTCAGTCTTCCAAGTAGCTGGAACTATAGATGCATGCCACCATAGCCAGCTAGCTTTTGTGATTTATTGTAGAGATAAGGTCTCACTAAGTTGCCCGGGCTGGTCTCGAATCTCCGGGCTCAGGCAATCCTCTTGCCTCGGCCTCCCAAAGTGCTGGGATTACAGGATGAACCACCACCCCCAATCTCCTGTCTAAGAGTTTTAACCACTGCTATGCAAATAAGCCTGGCCTGTCCTTCCCATGATGAGATTATATATGAAAAGCAGAAAGTGTTTGTTTGGTTTTTTTTTTTGGTCTGAATCTCTGTCACCCAGGCTGGAGTGCAGTAGCACAGTCATGGCTCACCCCAACCTCAACCCGTTGGACTCAGGTGATCCTTCTTTTTCAGCCTCCTGAGTAGCTGGGACCACAGGCATGAGCCACCATGCCTAGCTAATTTTTGTATTTTTTGTAGCGACGAGGTCTGGCTATGTTGCCCAGGTTGGTCTCAAACTCCTGGGCTCAAGCGACCCTCCTGCTTCAGCCTCTCAAAGTGTTGGGATTACAGGCATGAGGCAACACGCCTGGCAAACATTTTTGTTGTTTAAGCCACCTAGTCTGGCTATTTTGTGATGGCAGCCTTAGCAAACTAATATAAGATTCTGTTCTGTTTTAATGTAAACTATTCTAAAAAAGAAGGATGCAGTTCCAAAGAGAAACCCAAACGGACACATCATCTCCCCTATACTACCAGCTGGACTCACTCAAGTTGTTGGAGTCCCTGCTCTGCTTCCTTGTAGTCGATCTCTCCTTCTGGTTCCTCTTCCACTCAAAGCAGTGATGTGGAATACTTACCCATCTCAAATAGGGCAGAGCACACCTGGGACTCACCTCTAGTCTTGTGATGTGTAAGGAACGTGACTTAGTGTTGGCGACTGTCTTTTCATGGGCATCTTCACATCCAAAGAGTAGGGTCCCTATCTCCCTTGTCTTTGTGCACCTTGTGTCTTGGCCCTATCATGTCCTGGGTGGGTGGTGTTGGGCAAGTTAAAATCTCTGAGCCTCAGTTTCCCCATCCATACAACAGGCATGGAAATCCTACTTCCAGCCAGGCTCGGTGGCTCAGGCTGTAATCCCTCACTTTGGGAGGCTGAGGTGAGTGGATTGCCTGAGCCCGCAGGATTGAGACCTGCCTGGGCAACTTGGCGAGACCTCATCTCTACAATTATTCAAAAAATCAGCCAGGTGTGGTAGTACATGCCTGTAATTCCGGCTACTCGGAAGGCTGAGGTGGAAGGATCGCCAGAGCCCAGCAGGTCAAGGCTGCGGTGGCCGGAAGCAGACACTGCACTTCAGTCTGGGTGACAGAGTGAGACTTCAACTCAAAAAAAAAAAAAAAAAAAAAAAAGAAAATCCTACTTCCCAAGGCTGCTGGAAAGATTAGAAACCAAATATACCAAGGGGCTCTCCACAGTGCAAGGCACAAGAAAACAATTCAATGAATTATGCACCCCATTGTTTTCTCTGATATGCAGGGTCTATCGAAGAGGAGGAAATACAGGAGAAAAAAAAGAACTATCCGTTACTGTGTGCTTACTAGGTGTCTGGTGCTGTTTGAGTCCTGTATACATGGACATTTTTTTTTTTGAGTTGAAATCTCACTTTGTAGCCCAGGCTAGAATGCAGTAGCATATGATCATGGCTCACTGTAGCCTTGGAAAATCCTTCTGCTTCAGTCTCTCGAGAAACAGGGACTACAAGTGCACACAACCATGCCCGGCTATTTTAAAAATTTTTTAATAGAGACAAGTTCTCGCTGTGTTGCCCAAGCTGGTCTCGAACTCCTGGGCTCAAGTGATCTATCCACCTAGACCTCCCAAACTGCTGGGCTTAGAGGTGTGACATTCTTAATTCTCATTATAATCCACCATTTCCCAGATGAGAAAACCAAGACATTTCCAAGGTCACACAGCTGACAAATGATAAAATTAGCTAAGTAAGCTAATAAAAACATCTTTTTAAAATAAGATTCCTGGCAGGGCACAGTGGCTCACGCCTATAATCCCGGCACTTTGGGAGGCCGAGATGAGAGGATTGCCTGAGCCAACGGGTTCAAGACGAGCCTGGGCAACTTGACGAGACCTCATCTTTACGATTAATAAAAAAAAATTAGCCGGGCATGGTTGCGCATGCTTCTAGTTCCAGCTACTTAGAAGACTGAGACAGAAGGATCGCCCAAGTCTAGTAGGTGGAGGCTGCAGTGACTGGGAGCGTGCCACTGCCCTCCAGCCTCCAGCCTGGGTGACAGAGTGGGTGTCCAACTCAAAAAAATAAAATAAAATAAAAATATAAAATAAGACTCCTGGCCAGGCATGGTGGCTCACGCCTGTAATCCCAGCACTTTAGGAGGCAGAGGAGAGAGAACAGCCTGAGCTCAGGGGTTTGAGACCAGCCTGGGCAACTTTATGAGACGTTACCTCTACAATTAATTTTAAAAATTAGTCAGGCATAGTGGCACATACCTGTAGTTCCAGGTACTTGGGAGACTGAGGCAGAAGGATCCCCTGAGCCCAGCAGTCTGAGGCTATGATGGCTGTGATGGTGCCACTGCACACCAGCCTGGGCAACAGATAAATAGATAGATAAATAAAATAAGACTCCCAGCTGGGTGCGGTGGCTCAAGTCTGTAATCCCAGCACTTTGGGAGGCTAAGACGAAGGGATTGCCTGAGTCAAGGGGTTTGAGACCAGCCTCGGCAACTTGGTGAGACCTTGTGTCTACAATAAAATCAAAAAATTAGCTGGGCTTGGTGGGGCATGCCTACAGTGCCTATAGTTCCAGCTATTTTAAAGGCTGAAAGGCTGAGGTGGAAGGATTGCCTAAGCCCAGCAGGCCGAGGCTGTGGTGGCCATGAGTGTGACACTGCACTCTAGCCTGGGCAACCAAGTGAGAGACTCTAACTCATAGAGAGAGAGAGAGAGAGAGAGAGAGAGTGGCTGGGAGACACACGCTCCACATTCTTCTCTAAGTGCGACAGTGACTCACTTGAGCCTATGGGGTGCTGACAGGTGGCAAGAGTGTCTGTACAGGGCTTGAGGAGTCTGCCGCAGTGCCAGGCACCTCCCAATGCATCTCTTGAAACACACCCAACAGTCCTCTGAGGAAAACAATCCCAAGGTCACGGGATGTGCTCCCAATTGGGGACACAAAGAGGACAAGGGGCCGGGGCCAGGCCAGCTCACAGACCAAGACCGAGATGCTCATTTTCCACCCCACACCCCCACAAAGATCCAATGCCCTGTGCCCTGCCTTGTCCTGTTTCCAGCGCACCTCCCTTGCAGATGCATCCTCAGCCCTGGGAACCCTGGCTTCTGATTGGGCTTAGATTGTGGGAGTCACTGGCAGGAGGCAAAGAGTGGGTCACATTTGGAATACTGATTCCCTGCCCTCTCCCTGGAAGCAGTTTGAGCCTCCGTGACCACAACTAACGCTGGGCATCCCGTCTCCGTGGACTCACTGGGCCCTACACAACCCCCCTCCCAGCTGCTGGCTCACTGGGCCCTACACAACCCCCCTCCCAGCTGCTGCAGTCCTAAGAGTGAGAAGAGCTCCCACTGTGGCTGGCCCCCGGGTGCTTCAGCCTACCTCAGCCATGCCACCCGCCTGTAAAGTGTCCTGTATTAAACATCTCCTGACTGACTCGTCTGGGATGAATTCTATTTCCCACCAGGATCCTGACCAAAATAAAGTCAGAAGTGGAACTAGAAAAGGAAAGATCCTGGTTTCTCACCATCCCTCCAAAAACCAGTGCCAGACAAAGGTAGGGTAGGAGTCTGAAGGCCTTAGATGACCTCAGACATCAGCTCTCTCCAGCTCTTCCCATGCAAGTTTGGACGAGTGTGAAGAATGAACTAGGTCTGGTGATTGCATCCAGACAGGCCTTGGTTCAGATCCTACCTCTGCCAAACCCTGAAGTTTTGGACATGCCACTTAATGCTCCCGAGTCTCAGTTTGCTCATCTGCACACTGGGAATGATGCACCCCTTGCAGGACTTTCGAATGGAGGGGATTTTTGAGAAGGTTCTCCATAAGGTCTTGTTTCCCTTCCCATCTTTCTTCCCTTTCTCGTTTCTAACTTCCTTCTTCCTTTACCTCCGTGCCCATCCTTCAATCAGTAAGGAAGAAGGCAAGGAAAAAAACACAATGACCATCACATCGACGCATCAGGATTGCTTCATGGTTGACAAAGAACTTTCAGGCTGTTACTTCATTCCTCGAAGCAAGTTGAAACTCTCACAGGTGAAAGGCCACCGCTTACAAGCATTTCTAGCCAAGCAGATCAGGAGTGGAAGGCATCAACTTTTAGGGCACCATTAGACAATGCAATCATGTAATTGAAACTACTTGTACTCCCTGAAGCTATTGAAATAAAAGTAAGATAAGTCAATAAAATACATAAAAATAAAAACTTTTAGGACCAAAAGTGAGAAAAATCAGAGTTCCTAGAAACCAGAAAACCTTAATATTCTACTATATCAGCTATTTATTATTTATTTTTTTGAAACAGGGTCTCACTCTGTGGCCCAGGCTGGAATACAGTGGCACGATCACTGTTCACTGTGGTCTCAAACCCTTGGGCTCTGGTGATTCTTCCAGCTCAGCCTCCAAGATAGCTGGGACTACAGATGTGCACTACCCCATGCCTGGCTAATTTTTTGATTTTGTTTCTTTGTAGAGACGACATCTTACTATGTTGCCCAGCTGGTCTTAAACTCATAGTCCCAAGTGATCTTCCCATCTCAGCCTCCCAAAGTACTGGAATTACAGGCATGAACTACCACACCCGGAATATCAGTGACTGATGGTTCTGAAACAGACCACCCCAAATGCAATGACTTCAGACTGTTACTTCATTCCTCGAAGCAAGTTGAAACTCTCACAGGTGAAAGGCCACCACTTACAAGCGTCTCTAGCCAAGCAGATCAGGAGTAGAAGGCATCAACTTTTAGGGCACCATTAGACAATGCAATCATGTAATTGAAAACTACTTGTACTCCCTGAAGCTATTGAAATAAAAGTAAGATAAGTCAATAAAATACATAAAAATAAAATGATGTGTTACTTCTTGCCGGTGGGCTGGGGTTGGAGTGTCTTAGGGTAAGGCTCCCAATGATAACCTCCTCCATATGTTGGGGCTCAGTGGGGACAGCTGAAGAGCGAAACCTGGCTTTCCAGATGTGCTCTCATCACGCAGGGTCTAGTTGAAGCCTTCCATGATACCTGGACCCTAGGAGACCTGCCAGGTTTCTCAAGACCCTCCCTCCCCCTAGATGTCACGACTCATCATTTCTACCAGATTTAATTGGTCACAGTGCAAAGGAGCATGGGAAGAATTTTTGCAGCCATTCTTGAAATCCCCTGGTTCATCTCTCTGTCCCCCAGTGAGTAATTTGCTGTATGACATAACACGGGTGTCCTAGCTTTGCTGTCCCTCATTTGTATCTTTAGATCACTGGAGAATGTAATCCTAGATTTATCTGCCTCTGATGGTCACGAGAAATTTATCACAACATCTCATATTGACAATGTGGCAAAGTTCAACCTACGGCCTAACCTAAATCTACCCTCAGCATCACACAATAGACTTGGCGTTTCTCCTTAACTCAGAGAGAGGTTAAATTTCCAAACAGGCTCAAGTGACCTAGGCACCATACGGTCCATGGCATCAGGGTCTCTTCACTTATGAATCCAATTGAAGCCTAGAGGCACTGAGTGACTTTCCTCGGATTACACAGAGAGCCCAGGTAAAAGAGGCGTTGCACCCAGGCCCTAACACCTAATCTCTTTCCCTCCACTCTTGAAGCGCTTAATACTTGGGAAATCACAGTTCTAACTCTACTCCTCCCATCAGTTTCCCCCATCTGGGGGGTGCAGCCAAAGACATGCCTCCGTTTCCCCCATCTGGCTGTTGAAACTGACCATCACCTCCCTGATGATTCTCCCAGGTGTGCTATTGGCACTAATGAGTTAACCTGTCTACGAGTCTGCAGAACCCCGCATGAGATATAATTACAGAGAATTACCATCCACAGCCTTCTGGGAAGGATTTTGTCAGAGAGTAGGTAAATAAATTATATCCTGCGGTTCTCCCTTCCCCATGGGCCGATTAACTCTTCCAGAGAACAATCCCCAGTGACTGAGGCGATGGAGTCCCATCAACAGCCCAGCTTCCCACAGTTTGGGGCTCCCTTCATCTCCAAAGCCTCCCAGGTCTCCCAGCCTCAAAATACATCTCTTCTAGGGTCTGATTCTTCCCAGAATGAGTCCAAAGCCCCTGTGGAAGCCTGAGGTGAGCTCTCTAGCCTCTACCCCTGCCCCAGGTGAGCAGGGTTCTAAGAGTTAACCTTTCTCTGCAGAATTCCTGGGTAAATACCATCCAGGCTGCCAGATTTATTGCCTTTTAATGCCTCCCCTGTCTTCCCATTAGCCTTTCCCTCTGATACCTCTATCTTTCCCACCTGACTTCCCCACTCATACTCCATAACCCCAGGTTAGGTATTTCCCCATTCGCTCCCGCACTGAAGTCTGGGCATCCAAAACCCTTGGGTTGAAGTATCGACTTGGACCCTCTTTATCTTCTCCCGAGCATCTCGGGAAACGAGTTTCTCGCATTCCCCCCCATAAACCGTTCATCTCCTCTCCTGCTTCTGAGAACTGCTCAATAGAGCTTTGTACACGCTGCTCATTCAACTGTCCTCTATCTCAGTTGACTCGTGGCCCCCAGAACCCCCCTTTTTTGCTTCCATGGAGCCAATGCATGCCCTGAACTACGGTTCCAGACCAGCTCCCACGAGTTCCACAGCTGGCCATCCGCCATTTCTCCAGAACATCGGACCGCAAAGCTGAGCGTGTCACAGGCTCCTGGTAGGACCGTCCCATGGCTCTGACACACAAACTGGGTCCAGGCTAGCTGAGTTCGGATCCTAACCCTGTCATTTCCTCGATCTGTGACCTTGGATAAGAAGCTACTTGGCATCTCTGTGCTTTAGCTTCCTGATCTGTAAAGCAGGGTGACAAGAATACCAACTTCCTTGATGGTGGAAGTGGGTAACGCTAGGATGAGACTCAATGTGTGTTAAGTGTTTAACAAAGTGCTGGCACAGGGCAAGTGCCTGGTAAATATGAACCCTTATTATTTACCAACTCAGTCACCACCCAGGTACTCTTACGCCCTCAGCTCCCCTGGTTCACCACATGCCTTGCCATCCTCCGAACGTTGTCTGCCTTGATACATCCCTCTGTGTGCTATTTCCTCTGTCTTAAACAACTCCTTCTCCTCCAATACTATCTGGTGAACTTGGCTCATCTATATGGCTTATCGCAAAAGCCCCCTCCTCCAGGAAACCTTCCTTGATGCGCCCCTCTAAGTCTCCATAGTACTTACCAGCTATAGCCACAGATGTAGGCAGATAGATACTGTCTTTCTCACATCCTGACATCAGACTCTCCAAGGCTTAGCCCAAGCACCCTCCACTCTAGAAGTCCTCCCTAGCATCATGTGGCCAACTCTAGGGCTTGGTAGATCCCCTCTTTCTTTCTTTCTTTCTTTCTATCTTTCCTCCCTCCCTTTCTCTCGCCCTCCCTCCCTCCTTTTCTTTCTTTCTTTCTGACAAGGTCTTGCTATGTTGCCCAGGCTGGTCTTGAGCTCCTGAACTCAAGTGATCCTCCTGCCTCAGCCTCACAATTGGCATGTCCCTGATAAATGAATGAATAATGAATGCAACCAACCCAGCTTTATTTTCTTCTCCATCCTACATCCTCCTCAACCAGGGCCCATTCACCTTTGCTGATATGCTGCTGTGTACAAATGTTTCTTTGTTTCATGTCTTCTTCATTCTCATTCTATAGTGGTCTTTTATTTCCCCAGGGTCTCACTCTGTTGCCTGGGCTTGAGTGCAGTGGCACAATCACAGCGCACAACAGCCACGACCTACCAGGCTCGGGTGATCCTTCTGCCTCAGCCTCCTTAGTAGCTAGGTCTACAGGCACTCACTGCCATGCCCAATGAATTGTTTTTATTTTTTGTAGAGATGGGATCTGGCAATGTTGCCTTGGCTGGTCTTGAACTCCTGGGCTCAAGTGATCCTCCCGCTTCAGCTTCCCAAAGTATTGGGATTACAGCCATGAACCACCGTGCCTGATCTATACTGGTTAGGATTTATAAGTTGTTCATTTTTGACTTCTAATCTTTTAACCTGGAGAAATGGTTCTCATCACCTTCATTCATTGACTCATTTCAGCAAAATGTACTGAGCACCTATGATGTGCCTATCAAGGTACTGTGCTCGGTATTAGAAGGTTCCTAACTTCATGGAGCATCAGGGAGGAAGGCAGACAACAACTGAATGATCACATAAAAGGGAAGGTATAACTCTGCTAAGTGCACTGAAGAAGCGGTATGGGACCATAAAGGGTGTGTGATTAAAGGTTCACATCTCACCCAGGGTTAAGAAAGTCTTCTAAAGATAAATGAACTTTGAGCCGAGACCTGAAGGCTGAACAGGAGGCTCTCAGGTAACAAGGAGGCAGAATCCTGGGTCCTGTGGCAGGGAAATCATGACAAGGATGGGTGATGAAGAGAAAACCAGAGTACAGTAAAAGTCCAGAATTCACCGCTATGTAATATATTCATGTAAACAAAATCTGCACTTATGCCTCCAAATCTATAAAAATTAAAAAATGATAGAAAAAAGAAAACCAGGGTGTCTTTGTATCAGTCCATTACTGCCGTGAAACAAACAGCTGCAAATTTTCCATGGCATACAACAAGAAGCCTTGGTCTCTCACATAGTTCCCAGTTGGCCGACCTTGGCAGGGCTCAGCCAGGCCCTGCTTCAAGCTGCAGGTCTGACGGCTTAGATTCTAGACACAGGGTGGGCTCCAGCCTGCCTCACCTGTGTTTGTTCTAGGTGAGCCCTGGGCTGAGGCACCAGCGACTCAGGGAGACGCTTCTCCAGCAGAAACATGCAGTGCCTCTGAAGGCCTGGGTTCAGAACTGGTCTACTGTCATTTCTGCCCACTCCTGATTGGCCGAGGGGGGGGGTGTCACATGATCTAGCTAAAAGTCAAAGGTCAGGAAAGCAACTTTAACCTTAAATGAGAGGAATTGCCAAGTCACAAGGCAAAGGGCATGGATACAGGGATATTAAGTTTCATGGTCAATAATTTAATTTATCACAAGGCAAGAGCAGAAAAAATTGACTAAGGACTTGAGACAATTGAAGCTGGAGAGAGGGCTGGAGTTAGACCCTATAGGGTCTTCCAGATCTATCGAATGTTGGTCTTTCTATTAAGAACAATGGTAAGCTAGTGAATACAGTGTGCGGGACACAGTGGCTCATGCCTATAAGCCTAGCACCTTGGGAGGCTGAAATGGGAGGATTGTTTGAGCCTAGGAATTTGAGACCAGCCTGGGCAGCATAGCAAGACCTCATTTCTACAAAAAAAGAGAGAGGGAGAGGGAGAGAGAGAGAGAAAAGAAAAGTAAAAATTAGCCGAGCATGGTGGTGCATGCCCAGCTACTCAGGAGGCTGAGACAGGAAGATTGCTTGAACCCAGGAGGTCGAGACTGCAGTGAGCTATGATTGTACCACTGCACTCTAGCCTGGGTGACAGAGTGAGACCCAACTCTCACACACACACACACACACACACACACACAAACACCAAAGTTAAAAAAAAAAAGTACATAGTGTGGTGGTGAATAATGGCGCTATTTGGATTCTGGAATGACCTTTTGGCTGCTACTGTAGGGAAATAGATTGGAGAAGAAATGAGGACAAGTCCATATGCCCCATAGCTTCCAGCTCTGCGTGTGGTTGAATGTGTGCGCACGTGTGTGTTTATGCCCTCGCATGTGTACATGCCCAAATTGTCCTCGGAGAACAGAGAATGTGGTGCCTAGGATTTATCTTTTCATACATCTGAAGAGCAGCTAATCTGTACATCGACTGAAACAATAACAATTTTATTGCTTCATCTCACAAACTCCCCACGATCCACACTTTCCCAGCATGGAGAGCAGGAAAATTTCTATTTGTTTTACAAACGTCTATTAATTTAACTTCCAAAATATATTTCTCTTATTGTCATAATGACCATAATAGCAATAACAATTTCCAAACATTCTTCACTCTAAAGTTTGCCAAGGCAGGGCGCCTGTAATCCCAGTACTTTGGAAGGCTGAGGTGGGAGGATTGCTTGAACCTAGGAGTTCAAGACCAGTTTGGGCAACATAGCAAAACCTCGTCTCTATTAAAAAATAAAATCAAGTTTGCCAAGGATTTTATCCAAGGGCCCCAGAAGATAGAGCAGGACACTCCAGCCCCCTTTGATAGGTACTGAGGATTAGAGATTTTGGCTGGTTTTGCTCACAATATCAAGAATAGATGACTCTGGAGCTAGTTATTTTCACTCAAAACCCATAGCTCACTTCTCTGCCATTGTGCATGTCTAATATGATCATGAAATTTCCATCCGTAAGTCCAGCTAGGCTATTTTTCTAAGACCTTCTGGCCAATCGGAGTCATAACTACCCTAAGAGTTAGGTTCAGACACGAATCCGCAACCAGCCTCTCTGCTTCTCTGTCCCAAGCTCTGAGAACGCCACGGAACCTCCTTCTCTTGCAAACATTCCTGATGGTCCCTGGCTTCTCTCAGTCAAGGGAAACATCCATCTTAAGGGTAACCAGCCAGAAAAACCTGTTTGCCAGCAAAAAATTCACCATTTTTCACATACACACAGAAAAAGAGGGGCTGCGTGATTTGAACAGCCATCAGCCTAAGGAGCAGAACACAATCTGATCTCTTTCACCACCATGAAGCCACACCTTAGATCCCATGGCTCACGTTTGCACCTGACCACCAAAGGGGAGAATCATGGCTGGAGGAGGGGAGGGGGATTGATCATGCATTGTCCACTACGAAAGGCAAAGCAGGCACAGCAGGATGGCTAGTTGGCGAGGCTGGGGTGAAAACCCAAGCTGCTTCTCTCTGTCAGCCTTTTGGAATGAAAGATTTACTGCTAGCATCTGCTGACAGTCTTTTACAACCATTGTAAATGGATTTGAGACAGCAGGGTAGTGGGCTGAACTGACCATGGAGGGGTCAAAGAAGGCTCATTTGAAGACTCATTCAATATCACAGGCGCAAGAGAGTTGTGATCCTTGCCAGAGAAGAAGAAGAGAAGGGTTCAGTTGGAACCTTCGGAGACCAGTGCTGTTAAACACGCGGCCAAAGTGCTGAGGGTTTCAAGATGTAAATGTTTTCGGTCTCACTTGCTCAGCCTGGCAGTTTTCAGTCCATTTAGCAAGATCCGCTTGCAGTGTAGGCAAAAGTCTTGAGGTCCGGCTGATGGGGTACCACATCTATTATTGATAAAGGTGGAGGGAAGTGATGGCTTTCATCTGGGTAACACCTGGCTGGACATAGGCACCATTTATTTTGCAGACAATCGTAATTTACTCATAGTTGCCATGCATTCACATCTCCTCATGGAGTGCCCATTTCATTTAATTTAGTCTCTTTTTTTGAATAAAGATAACTCTTTAAGTGCAGAATTGATTGTGAACTAATAAAAGACATCCCATGTAAATAAATTCAGAATAAAATTAAATTTATTTTTTAATTTAAAAAAAAAGAATACACTTTTTTAATTTAAAAAAAAAAGAATACATTCTCTAGCATGAAAAAAAATGTATTTCAAAAACTAAAAAATGAGCCAGGAACAGTGGCTCACACCTTTAAACCCAGCACTTTGGGAGGCCGAGGTGGGGTAATTACTTGAACTCAGAAGTTTGAGACCAGTCTAGGCAACAAAGTGAGACTTTGTCTCTATGAAAAATAAAAAAAATTACTCTGGAGGCTGAGATGGAGAGATCCCCTGAGTTCAGGAGGTCAAGACTATAGTAGCTGTGATTATACCACTGGACTCCAGCCTGAGCAACAGAGTGAGTCTCTGACTAAAAAAAAAAAAAAAAAAAGAAAAGAAATAAATTTTAAAAATGAAAGAAAACCATGCATCTCCTGTCACTGCTCCCTACCTCTAAGGGTTTGTCCCCACCCTACATTGTTCTGAAACCCTGGACAATAGCAAGCTGAGCTGATCCCATTGGAATGGGGATAAGGAGGGTTTCACCTCCAGGGGAACCCATGATGGAGCAGCCACACTATCTTCCTTCTGATGTGTGTGTGTGTTTCCTTTCTCCTTTATAAACAAGTGATTAATGCCTTACAAAGAGGTACAGACACACCTCCCCCTCAGCAAGAAATCCTCTGCCAGACTCCCCAGCCTTAATTCTGCTGTTAGCACTCCTCGGGCAGAGGGGAGAGAAGTAAATCCTCTCCTTCACCAAGAAGACCTGCAGGCAATGTGGTTTGTTTAAAGTCTCTTGGCTGAGCAATGGAGCTGCCTCCTCCCGTTTGCTCTGAGGGAGTGAGTACTTTAAACTTAAAAATGAAAGGAAAAAGAAAATCACACTCCTCCCTGGGGCGGTTTCTGGTTTGTAAGTATCATGGCATAGGATTCCCCCCAAATGGATGCAGGCTTTGGCAGAAGAGTCTGCCTTTAATTCTCCCAGAATTGGTGAACAGGGGGAATGAAAGGGAGGAAGGACACTTGGCACAGTTTCTGAGGCTCCCTCTTTATTTGATTTGCAAGGGGAGCTCTGACTGGTCTCTAGGGTTAGGGAACCCTTGATGAGGCTGTGTCCTCCCACAGACTGTGCACGGACAGGCCACTGGGTGCAGGAAGAACTTCTATGCACATTTATGTTTGAAGGTTCTTCTTTTAAATTTCCATCTTAGTGCAGGTTATAGATAATATGTCAACACAGCAGAAGAGGTATATAATTTAGAAATGCAAAAAATAAGTAGCTGCTGGACTGTGCCTACTAAAGCCTTAGTTTTCAACAAAATGATGTTCTCTTAAGAATTTTAGGAGTCTCCCCCTAGTAAATGAAGAAGAAATGAAGGAAATGAAACATCGTCATTTTGCAAGCCCCTGTTGGAATAATGGGTTCATCCAGAAAAATGGTATCAGTGGCTACTAATGAACCAAGAAGAAAGAAACGTCATACTGTGAGTCTTCTGAGAGGAGTACACAACAAGAAGTGGGCTTGCCCCGGAAACAACACTGAATCTCGCTAAGCATTTATTTCTTTTTCCTTCCTTTGTCCCTTCCTCCCTTCTCTCTCTCTCTCTCTCTCTCTCTCTCTCTCTCTCTCTCTCTCTCTCTCTCTCTCTTTCTTTTTTCATTAGAGACAGAATCTCGCTCTGTCACCCAGCCTGGAGTAAACTGGTACAATCACAGCTCACTGCAGCCTCCCAATCCTGGGCTCAAACAATCCTTCCACCTCAGTCTCCCAGGTAGCTGGTACTACAGGCTCAAGCCACCATGCCTGGCTAATTTTTATTTTTATTTTTTTGAGAGATGGGTCTTTCTATGTTACCCAGACTGGAAGCATCTCTTTCTAATTTGCTAGTTTATAGCAAATACAGGGGAGAAGGAAACAAAACAAATAATACCACAGTATCAAATGACAAGAACCAGAATGATTCCATTATTTCCATTTTAAATTTTTTCAAGGAGGAAAAAAAAGAGGCAGGTAGATATAAGAGAAATATGATCAAACACAATGTAGACACCATGTCTGTATCCTGACTGGAACAAGCTAACAATAATAATGGAGACAATCAGGAAGTATTGAATATTACTTGGATAACTCATAAGATTATGCACTCATTGTCTTTGGGGGCGTGTATGATAACACTATTGTGGTTGTATTTTTTAAAAAGTCATTCTTATCTTCTAGAGGTACACACTGAAGTATTTACAGATGAAATAATATGATGTCTGGATTTGCATTAAAACAATCAGTTAGAGGTATAAATTTTTTAAATTGACCATGAGTTGATAATTATTCAAGTTGGGTGGTTGGTATATGAGAGTTTCCTCTACCAGTCTCTCTACTTTTTTTGTTGGAAATGTTGCATTAAAAAAAAAGTTTGGACTGAGTGTGGTAGTTCATACCTATAACCCCAGCACTTTGGGAGACCACGGTAGGAGGACTGTTTGAACCCAGGAGTTTGAGATCAGCCTGGGCAGCATAGTAAGTATTTGTCTCTACAAAGAACACAAAAAATAGCTGGGTGTGGCACATGCCTGTAGTCCCAGTTACGTGGGAGGCTGAGAAAGGAGGATCACCTGAGCCTAGGAGTTCAGGGCTGCAGTGAGCCATGATTCCGTCACTCCTTCCAGTCTAGTCAAAAGAGTGAGACCCTGAGGCAGAAAAAATAATAATAAAGTGTGGAGCCCACTAGCACAAACTCTGAGAATCAGCAGACACACACACACACACACACACACACACACACACACACACACACACACACAAACACAAACACTTTTTTTTTTTTAGTCAGAGTTTCACTCTGTCACCCAGGCTGGAGTGCAGTGGCATGCTCACAGCCACCACAGCCTCAACCTGTTGGGCTCAGGTGTTCCTCTGCCTCAGTCTCCCAAGTAGCTGGGACTACAGGCATGCACCACCACACCCTACTAACTTTTTTATTTATTGTAGAGACGAGGTCTTGCAATATTCCTCAGGCTGGTCTTGAATCCCTGGGCTCAGGCAATCCTCTCGCCTCTGCCTCCCAAAGTTCTGGGATTACAGGCATGAACCACTATGCCCAGCCAATAATTTTTTATGTGTTTGATTTGCTACTATATCCTGAGTCCCAGACACATAGTAAGCCCTTGGTAAGTATTTATCGAATGAGTTAATAAATGAATGAGTATTAGACCTAGTTACTGGTTCTTTTGGATAAAGTAAGCAGAGAACAAGGCCTTGCATAGTGTAGCTGATTCGTAAATGCTTTTGTTCTCATTTTGCTGGGACCCCAGAATCCACTGAGATCATCCTGTTCAACTTTAAACTACGTTTGGTTTACCTATGGGTGTTCTGACAATTTCCAGCTTTCTTATTTCTGGCTATCCTTCAATCAACTTCCAAAGGCCTGTCCCAGTGCATCAGAGTTCCTGAAGCTGTGTTTCACTAAGGACAGTGAGTATTGCCGTCCGGGGAGCCATCTGCAACTTTCCTTCCAGGAGCAGAGGTTTTTCACGAAGTGCTCTACTTAAAGGAAAGAAAATGCTTCAGCTTCTGTCTTAATCTTTATGCAGGGATTACCCAGTGCTGAGGTGGGACTTGCCTACAGATCCTTTGGGGTAAAAGAACTGCAAAGGTGTTTACAGGGGCACTGGGGGAGGAAGGGAGGCAGGGATTCTTTTTCTAGATGAGAAAACAGGTTTTCCAGGGACCCAAGCGACCAAGAACTTCACCCTGCAGGTGGAGTGTGGGCGTGTTGGGATAGAGGTACTGATGGACACTTTCAGGAGAAACTTCCCTCCTCAGGCCTTGTCTCTGAGCCAGAATCATCCCAAGCCAGACCTTGCTTCCTCCTGGGCCCGTTGGGAAATGTTTTTTGAAATGCTGATTAGAGAATGGCTTTCCTGTTTCAAAAAAACATATCTCTCTGTCTCTGTCAGCAGGTTCCAGCAGCTTTCACAATTCTTCTTGTTCTCATGAAAATCTTCTGTTTCTTTCTTTCTTTTTTGGAATCAGGGTCTCACTCTGGAGTGGTATGATCACAGCTCACCACAACCTCCTGGGCTCAGAGGATCCTTCTGCCTCAATCTCCCAAGTGGCTGGGACTCTAGGCGTGTGCCATCACACGCAGCTTATTTTTTTTATTATTAATTTTTGTAGAGATGAAGTCTTGCAATGTTGCCTAGGCTGGTCTTGAACTCAAGTGATCGTTTTGTCTCAGCCTCCCAAAATGCTGAGATCACAGATGTGAGCCACGGCACTGGGCCAGGAACTAAACTCATAATAAATACATTAAATCACAAAAATCTAGTGGTGGTCCTAATATTGTACTTTTGAAGTTGAAATGAGTAAAACGATATTGCAGGATCTCAGTCACACCTAAATGTAATCTACAAGTACCTGTGATTTCTGTTGGTGACCGAGTCCCAGCCACAGCTAATCTCCCTGTGGTTTGTTGTCTATATTCATAATGGGAGAAAATACTAATTTCATTGTGAGTTTATTGACAATGAAAGTGTGATTTTTTTCCTCCCATCCAAGTTTACAGATCCAATAATTCTATTCATGGACTCCTACACCCCTATAAAAGTCTCTTGGAAGATACCACGGTAAGTACCCCTGAACTGTAAAGGGACTGATTGGTTTTTCAATCCCTCTAGAAACAGAGGAAAGCCAGATTCAGTGGCTCATGCTTATAAACCCAGGACATTGAGACGACAATGAACTGTGATCGTGCCTCTGCACTCCAGCCTGGGTGACAGATAACCCAACAGAAAAAAAAAAAAGTAGACATACTACTATACCTCCAATGTGGATTTCTTTTATATTCTTCAGCTTGCTTTTATTTAACATTGTAACCCTATGTCTTTTAAAAGGATATTTGGAGGAGGTATCCATAGCACCACCAAACTGCCCAAGGGGTCCACGGCACAAGAAGATGGTGAGGCCCTTTCTGGGGGGTGAAGATAATGCAGCCAAGTGCTTGAGCCAAGATTCTGAGACTGAGGGGGTAGCAGAGCTTGGAGAACTGGAATCTGAACACACAGTCCATAGTGCTTCTAGTAAAAGACTCCAGGAAAACACACTGACTACTGCTCCCTAAAATGTCAGAGGGTGTGAGTATGGAAGTTGAACACGGAGGAAGAACATGACTCCCCTACCAATTCTCTTTCAGTCTGGTCTCAGTTGAGTGCTAACCTGCCTTTAACACCTTTCTAAGGGTTGCTGACCACCATCTTTGTCAGAGAGTGGACCTCGGCCTCAGAGCCTTACAACATTCCCTTGTTTACATTGCTTATCATTTTATGGTTTCCTTCTATTTCTAAAAGTGAGACAAGCCTTCAATTTTCTGTACCTGTATAAAACTTTTATCTGCAACAAATGTGATGCCTTGAATAAGTGAGTTGATTATTAAAATATGTTTTACGAGGCTGATTGTGGTGGCTCATGCCTGTTATCCCAGCATTTGAGAGGCCAAGGCAGAAGGATTGTTTGAGACCAGCCTGGGCAACATAGCGAGACCCTGTCTCTATGAAAAATCCAAAAAATTAGATGGCATATGCCTGTAGTCCCAGATATTTGGGAGGTTGAGGTGAGAGGTTCACATGAGCCAAGGAGGTTGAAGCTTCAGTGAGCCATGATTATGCCACTGCCCTCCAGTCTGGTGAATGAGAACTGACTAAAACATAAATGTGTGTGTATGTGTGTGTGTTAAGGGTAGAAAATATCGATGCAGTATATATCACAGCCCCCCTCTCCCCACTGTCCCATTTTACCAGTAAGGTGATGGAGGTCCAGATACTCGCCTGTTGATTTCTAGGCAAAGTGCCTGGCCTCTCCCTGCGGCTTCTCTGGCAGCTGGTGCCTGCAATCTGCTCCCTCTCAGCCCTCCTAGACCTCTGTGGGGCCTGGGGTAGAAAGTCAGGGACTCAAAGTTCCTGGCGTGGGTGTCAAACATCTCTTCTGAGTGCCCTGGTCCCAGGGTCCCCAGTCCTGAAGGGCCCAGTTGAGTGGGGCTTTCACCAGCTTCTGAGAGGTGGCAACACGTTTCAGGGCAGGGTGCCTGCTGCCCACTGCCCCCGCTCTTGCAGGCCAGGCAGAGTGCTGGGAGGACTGGAAGCAAGATTCCAGAGGCATCTGGATGTTATCAGTCACTCAACTGTCTGGCCAGTGAGGCGGGGTGGGGCCGGTGGCAGGGGGCAGAAACTGACTGGAGGGTAGAGTTAGGAATCCCACACAGATTCTTGGGGCCAGGTCCAGATCCCGAGGGGAGCGGGGGAGGGCAGTGGCCATGAGCTGGCTGCAAACCCTGCACCCTGCCCAGCCCTCCTTAGGCAACAGAACCAAAGGGAGCCGAAAGTCAAAGGTGAGATTTGTCTGACGGAGGAGATGGAGAGGGAGGGGCTGGTGGGCAGAGGGGTACAGAAGCTACCAGACTTCTCCAGACTGCAGCTGGGATGGTGGGTTAGGCAAACCTCACCCACTGGTCCACTTGAAGATTCCTGCTTCAAAACTAATCCTGATGGCTTCCAGACAAGTCGGCACCAGGGGTCATTTCTGGAGGCTGTAAGTGTTGTCAATAGCAGCTGTAGGGACAGGTGTAAATCTGTCTATGCACTCCTCCCCACCACCCCCCCAGCTTTCTGCACCTGAAGAAGGTTCTATTTATTGCTACAGGCCTGCTCAGAGGAACACACACACACACACACACACACACACACACACACACATCCACACACATCCACACAGATGTGCATGCTCACAGTTAAGACTTGGCCTGGCCAGGCACAGTGGCTCATGCCTGTAATCCCAGCACTTTGAGAGGCAGAGGCAAGAGCACTGTCTGAGCCCAGGGGTTCGAGACCAGCCTGGACAACTTGGTGAGACCTTGTCTCTGCAATAAATCAAAAAATTAGCTGGGCGTAGTGGCACGTGCCCGTAGTTCCAGCTACTTGGAAGGCTGAGGTGGAAGGATCATTTGAGCCCAGGAGGTAGAGGCTGCAGTGGCTGTGAGCACGTCGCTGCACTCCAGCCTGGGCAACTGAGTGAGACTACAACTCAAAAAAGAAAAAAAAATGGCTTGGCCTGCCCTGTGGACACATTTTTTCTATTTAGTGCTCCTTTAAAGCAAACTCTATCAGCTGTTTGTTAAAGCAAAGCAAACACCTTTCCAACAAAAAAAGGGAAGAAAAGAAACCCTTTTATTTGCCAACATTAGATCGTCCCTTTTAAAATACCTTTCTTGGCCAACTGGGAGGCAAGTGAGGGAGGAGACAGAGTGAGAGGGAAGATGAGCTGTAGTTTATTTGAACCAGTTGGAGTGATGAGTTGGTGGGGGGAGAGAAGCAAGACTTCACCTTAACCAGCCTGTGCTCCAACCCTCCTCATCTTCCACCAGCCTCCTCTGGTTCTCCAAAGCCCTGTTTTCTCAAGAGGATGAGGAAGGGGCTCCTCTCCACCACCTCACCCAGACACTTACTGGGAGGAACATCTAGGACATTATGAAGTCCATGTTCATTGGGCCGAGTGCACTCCAGAAATATGGAAGACTCCAGGGGGAAATTCCATTTTCTCTTCTGAGCTAACTAGAGCCCACCAAGCAGACCATCTGAGTGGGCTTGAGTAGCAGTGCTTTGGGGGAGGAGAGAGGCTTCTCTGAGAAGCCAGTGGCAAAGGGAGCAATGCAGGGTCTTTACCCCCATGCTCCCAGTCACACTCTCCAAAGGCCTTGTGGGGGGACCCTGGAAGTCCCTAATGAATGATGACCTATCTCCTAAGTTGCTAGTATCTGATGCTTTGCATGGTTCTGAAAACCATATTCCCCAGGGCTGGCAGCTATTCAGGAATAGGGTGGTTTGTAATGAAGGCATTTACACTATGCTATGGAGTCTTATATGAACGGTAACTAATTCACCAAGGGAGGTGCTGGGCTCTGCATCTCCCCGCTGTCTTTCTTGGGGTTCCTTTTGACCATCCCTTTTCCATGTGCCTTCCCAACTCCCCACTTTCTCAGCCCTCAGTTTCCTCTCCCTTTCTGTGTCTCTGTTTCTGCACTGGCTCCTCACTCTCTGTTTTGCTGGTTTATTTGTTTCTATCTCTGACTGCTCAGGTTGCCCCCATCATGGCCAGATCCATCTCTCTTTCTCGGTCTCTCCATCTCTCCTCCTCTCCATGCCTCTCCCAGTCTCTCTGGGTATGTAAGGGTCTCTTTCCATCTCCCAGTGTCTGTGTTTCTCCCTTGTTTTTGACTTCCTACCTTCTTCCCAAGGGACCCTTCTCTCTCTTTCTCTCCCTCTCTCTATCCACTGCCATCATCCTTATCTTCCTTCCTCATCTCTTTCCTTCCTCTCATCTTCCTCCCTCTTACCCCAGGCTCTCAGGCTGGAGAGTAGCTGCACAGCTCTCTCCTCTGTGGATCTACAGTGCCCCAGAGGGCTGGGAAGGGAATGGGCAGTGGGCTCCCACTGCTGAGTAGGAGTTGGGCAACTGCAGTGTGACTCTGAGTGGGGATCTCAGCTTCTCTGAGAGCCAGGAGACCTCCAGGCCTCCCCAGGAGTCAGAAGGTCCCTCTGGTTCGGGTCCTGTGCAGCCCTCCTCCTCATTCAGGGCTCATTGCTGTGGGAGGGGTCCACCCAGGACAATCCAAGCACCTACTAAGTTTACTTTATTCTACACAAGTTTTTTTCCTCAACAGATCTGAAAATTTTTCTTCCTCACCTTAGGAGATGGAGAAGGCCTGGGACAGGGTGAGGGTGGTGGGGAAGGTGTGGGATTGGACTCAGTGGGTGTCTAAGCCCAGTTGGGGACGCTGACTCCAGTACAAAGGGAGGAAGGGAGTACTTTGGCCCTGAGATCCCCTCAATGTTTTAAGATCCTGAGATTTGGGCAAGGGGCCCACAGGAGTTGCCTCCAGTGGAAGGCTTGATGAAGGACCTCACTTGAGTATTAACTTGGGGAGAGGACAGGTAATGGGGTTTCAGTCTGGGATGGACTCAGCACTGGGCAAGATAGTAACGATAATAATGAAGAGAGGACTTAAGATACACTAGGTGGTCTTCCGTGTGTGTGGGTGGGTGGGGAGTTTAACAGGTCCAAACTACTCATGATTAATGAGCACTTACTATGTGCTAGGGGTCGGGCTGAGTGATATATAATATGATCCCATTTGCTCCTTGCAACGATCCTCTGTGGAAAGCCCTGATAGTCCCATTTTTCAGAGAAGGCTGCTGAGGCTTAGAGAGGTTAACGGATTTCTACAAAACTCCAGGGCCCATCTCACCCGTTTCAAACACAGTAGGAGGTGTGCCAACACTGCTGGATCCCACCGGCCAGATCCACAAATATCCCAAAGCCAGCGGCTGTCACCACGGGTCAGGCAAGCACAGGAGGAAGTAGCGCTGCCTACTACGGAGTGTGCACCTGCTGGCTGGGACCTGGCTCATCCCCGGCCTATGCGCGCAGCCAGGCACCCCTGCGCTGCCATCCGGGCTCCACAGGGTTGGGGGGAGGGTCCCCGCTCAGAAGAGACTGGAGTCAAGGAAGCTGGAGGGCTCCCATTCCCAGTGTGGAAAGTGGGGCATTCCTCTTCTGCACGTGGGGGTGGGTGAAGGGTCGCGGGGACGGATGGTCGGATGGGCTCTGAGTCACACTGCGGCGGTTCCAGCGTTGACCCGGCTCCAGGCACAGGAGTCGTGGTCCTCCCGCCAACCCGCCCGTTCCCTGTCCCTCCTCCCGACCATCTCGCCCGTCGCTTTTCTGATCCGAAAGGAGCGGGACAACCGAAGCCCTAAGCGGCTGGCTTATCTAAGCGCGAGCGGGAAGTTCGCCAGGTTCCTGCGTGCGCGCCAGGCAGGAACGTGGCGAGCGGAAACCACAGTCCCGGGCCTCCCGCGAGCGGCTGGAGGCGAAGCCAAGCGCTGCGCGGGCACCTCGGGACCCGGAGCGGAGCCCAGGTCGGTCAAGCCGGCAAAGAAGGAAGAAAACCGCCGTTCTGGGCTGCGATGCGGGATGCAGGCGGCCTCCGAATCTTCTGCAGGAGTCGCTCCTTGGATCTCGCGGGTGCGGCCTGGGGAGAGGTCTGCAGCGCCGGGAGCGCGCATGGAGTGAATCTGATCAGGCTTGCTCCTGCAGCTCAGATCCTGTTCGCGGCAGATGGAGGTCTACGCAGTTCCAAGCCGGGAGACATAGGGCAGTGCCGACGCGGATAACTGGAAGAAAGAGGGGGAGACTCTGACCTTAACTTTCGAGTCCGAATTCCATGCGCTTTCGGGGAAAGAGACGGAATGACGGCGGGATGGAGGGGAGGGAGACAGAGAAGGAGACCAAAGCAGAGACAGAGACGAGAGAGGCTCGGGCCTTCGCGCCGAGCTGAGGGTGTCGAGGAGATTCCAGCGACTCTCATCCTGTCTATAAACACTTGGGGCCAGACCAGGCCAGGAGGACACGTGATTCCCCGAGGCCCTCGAGGGACCAAGCGGCGGACACCGAGTGTCCAGCGGGGGCGAACCCTCAGCCTCGCCTCTCCTTCGCTGTGCGACTCCAGGAAAACGGTCCCCCTTCTCTGAGTGCCGAGTCCCTTTCCCTCAGGGAAGAACTGCCAGCACATGGAGCAAAAAGGCCTTGAAATAATCGGGTTCACGACTTGCGCGCCCTTCCCTCCTCCCTAACAGAGCTGCTATTGACGAAAACACTCGGGATCTTCGCTTCCTTGCTGGAGTGATGGAAGAAGGCGCTTGAAGAGAATTGTGAAATGAGAACACAGCAGGCACCCCATCATTGCTCATGGGCTATGGGTCTGCCTTAACTTCCAGTCCCCATGGCATGGGGACACAAGTCACCGGTTACCAAGCCCTCTTAAAATCCTTCATGATCTCAGGGGATTCTGCTACCGCCGTCAGGGGCAGGCGTCCAAGGTGACCCAAGGGGAAGAATCATGTCCAGAGACATGCATCAGGACTCTGGGCTCCAAAACCAGTGCTCGCTTTCCTTCCCTTAAGGATTCCCGACATCCCCAGCGCCGACTCCACACCACTCAGCACCCCCGTCGCAGCCAGGCTGAGGCTGGGGCTGCAGGGAAGACGAAGTCCACGGGGGGGAGAGTTTGGAGAGAGCGTTGCGGAGGAGCAGGGGGAAGGGCTGGGGCGCGAGCGGGTGGGAAACTTCAACAGGGTTCAGGAAGCCGGAGAGAACGGGGAGAGGGGGGATGGCGATGGGCCAGGCCTAAAAAGGAAGAGAGGAGCGAGGAGAGAGCGTGAGGGAAGCATGCGAGAGCGGGCGAGAGCGCACGGGCGGCCAAGGCGTCCAAGCCGCGTTCCCCGCCGCGCCCCACCCGGGCCGAGGGGAGCGCCCCACGGACCGATTTGGCTTACACAAAACCCGCGCCCCAGGAGCCTTTGCCAGGCCGCTGGGGCTTGATTCATTTCTTGACTAATTAACTGGAAGCTACATCGCCCCTTCTTTCAGGTCCCAATTAATTCGCCGCGGGCGGCGGGGCGGGGCTGTGCGGCGGAGGCGCCCGCCTGGAGCCCCTTTGTGAAGCCTGTCTGGGCCATATTGATTCTGCACACACACACACACACACACACACACACACACACACACACGCACACACACAGGCGCGCGCGCTTCCCCCTCTTCCCTTAGACTGGAAGGGTCTGGATTTCCAGAGTTTAAGGTTTTGTCAACCTAGCACTCCCACCCCCAAGTGCATCTGCTCAAGGGACCCAGGCAGTTTCCAGATCTGCCTAGAAAGGGTTAAATGGAATTTCTCCCTTAAAGGTCAAAGAAGTCGAGAGAACAGATCGCTACTGTGTACCTACTGTGTGCGTGTGTGACCGATTCCGACAGCCTTGTTAAATCCAGATCTCAGACAAGCTCCAGGCTGAATCCCAGGTCCTGGAGTGCTCCTTCGGCAAGTCTCTCTCCCCGCTTGCCTCCGTGTCCTCATCTGGAAAATGGGCACCACTGAGAAGGCACCAGCCTCCTCAGACTGTTGTCGTTGATGCCCTGATGTGTGGAAAAACTCTTAGAGCATTTTCACCCTGGTGAGGACTTCACGCATGTTCTCTCCAGTGAATCGTGTTTTATAACAAACCCATTTCGCAGGTGAGGGACGCGAAGCTCGGAAGCTCGGACCGCTGTGCGATTTCCCGGGTGTCTGATTCCAAGGCCAAGAGGGTCAAGCACGAAACTTACCCGTGAGCCACGAAGATTTCTTGACCCGGTGGGAAGGGCTACGCGGGCGGGGCGAGGGGCGCTGGGGGCGCTCTCCGGCCTGGAGCACCCATGGGCTCACCTGGGTTGGGCTTGAGGCTTCCTTGCGCCCACCCACCTCCATCCTCTCTCTGGTTCGGCAACGACAGCCGGGAGAGAGAAACCCTAAAATCCCAAAACCTGGATGGAACCCATCGCGCAGGGATTTCTCCGTTTCTGAGAGGTCTCGAGGTCGGCATCGATTGTATTGACCCCGCCGTGGGCCGGCTTGTCTCCTCCATCGATCAACCGAACGAAGTCTAGGACGAAAATAGAGACCAGAGGAAATCACAGGCGTCTTTGCAAAGCTGGTGGAAAGTGTCCCAGCCTCTGGGGGAGGACGCCGCAGGGGACCCAAGTCGGTTCCACTTTAACGCTCCCCGTGGGGAAAACGAGCTTCCCTTCCCCACGGCCTCTAATTCGATCCTTGATTCAATATTTTTTTTTTTTAGTTTGGTTTTACTTTTAAAACAAAACTTAAACAAAAATTAGTTTATTCAGTCAATCAACAAACATTTGATGAACACAGCGTGAGCAGGAGGCCGTGCTGTGCGTTGGGGTACTCCTGGGGGTGGGGTCAGTGCGGAACGTGCAACCCTGGCCGGGGAGGGGCCCTGGAAATTTTTTAACACTCGGAAGTTGGTTGAGGTTCTCTAGCCGCATCCCCCGAAGTTCCCCGTTCATGAAGAGCCGCGGTCCTGCCCTCTTGCAGGCAAGGTGCGGGGCTATGAGTGGAAGAACCTGGAAGCGAGATCCTTGGAGCCCCGAGCTGGGGCAAGCGGATCTGGGAAAGTCGTCGGCGCGACGGCGGCGGCTGGGTGTGGATCGGGCACCCGCCTACGCCCCGGCGCCCGCGGTGACCTCGCCAGCCCGGCCAGGGGCGCCATCTGCGTCTCCAAGGCTCCTGCGAGCAGAAAGCCACCCAGCCCCATCCCAGGTGCGCGCGGAAGAGCTGGGGGAGGATTGAGGTTGGTCTCTCTGTCCCAAGACCTCGAAAGGAAGCTCTCCTGCCCCACCATTCCTGGGCCTCAATTTTCCTCGTCTTCAAAATGGGAATCATTTTTTTTTTTAACCGCAGTGAACAAAACTTAGGACAGTAAGCACTAAGCCGGAAGAGGACCCGTCTCTTGTTCACCCCTGGGTCTTCAGCACTTCACAAAAGAGTTGGCAGGTAGAAGCCTCTCGATAAATATTTGTGGAATGACCGAGTGGAATTTTCTATCCGTGATACCAAACCTCTCTTCCCACTGCCGTCTGAGAAGAGGTCTGCTTTTCGCTGTCTTGTTCTACAAGTCGGAATCCGTTTGGGTCAGTAGCTGATACATTTAATACTGTTTTTACAAAAATGCCCTTTGGGAGTGATCGGTTGTTTTTTGAATGCAGGAAGAATGCCCTCGGGAGTCTCAGGCTCTTCTTTTCTTCCCTGACTTTCGGTCCTGCGTGGAATGAAAGAGTGCCTGACAGTTGCAAGCACTGAGGTCGAATCTGCAGACACCGGTTCCCTCCCTCCAGAATAAAAGATCCGATTCTAGGCACGTTCTACCCAGCCTGTGTTGCCTGTTGCCTTTGCTTGGTTATAGTTACTCATGTTCCCATCCCCCCCTGCTTTCCCCCTAGCTCTTTAAGTAACTTTAGTAACTAGATCATAACATCGCTGGCAGTGCCTGCTACACAGCAAAATCTCAGTAAACGCTAGAAGGATTTATCATCCCCAACACCGTAGCCCTCAGCTCCGACCTGGGCTTCAGAACAGCTGATCTGAGGTCTCAGTCCCCTCCACAGAGACCCTTTCCAACGATGACTGAAGTAGGTCTCATAGGGGACGCCCCGGGATGCCCACGAGACTGGAGTGCACCCCAGCCCCGGGTTTTCCAGTTCCAGGTGCACTTCAGGGCCATCCCGTCCAGGGCTAGCCACTCCAATTTGCACCCAGCGGATAGGCTGTACAGGCACAGGATTGGCCTTTGCAAAAAGGGGGGGAGGACCTCGAGGTTCCCAAAACCAGGGACCATGTGAGCATCTTCACAGTTACCTGGATGTCCTCTTTGCAGACCACTGTCCTGACACACACACACATACACACACACACACACACACATACACACACACCCCTTTCTCAGTACATGGAAGCTAGTGCAGCACAGGGGGCACCTTAGAAGAGCAACGCTGGTTTTCCAGACCACTCTTCCCCCACCCCGGGCTTGCACCCGGCCTCTCCAGACCCAGCCACCACACTTGGCCGACTCCAGGTGACTATCTCCTGCTTCAGCCTCCTGACACACCCAGAACAGCCACCACGGAGGCTCCAAACTGAGGCCTCACCCCAACCCAATGAGTCGACCGAGATTCGCTCAGGCCCCGCAGGGCACATGGGGGACGACTGTCCGCCAGCCACATCTCCCGCTAGCGCCGTCCAGCGGCGAGGCCACAAGGGCACCTTCTGCAGAGGCTGCAGGCAAACGACTCCAAAGGCGAGGTGCGGAGGTTTCCAAGGGGGGACAGTCCCTTCCTTCCGCCACCTCCCCCCGCCCTCGAAATTAAGGCACCTCCATCTCCACGACTCTCCCCCTGCCTCCCCGTTCTGCTTGAGACGATTTGGGTTCACCTAGCGTTCAAGTCTGCCCTTTTATTTATGCACAACATGTGCACTGGACAGGGAATTTTTTTCAGAAGAGAGGAAAAAACTGGGTTTTGGCTACCAGTGCCTGGAAACTTTCCTGTGGCGGCTGGGAGGAGGGTGAGGGTTCATCTCAGGCTGGGTGCCGCTCGCATCTCCCTGGGCTGTGGGCTTGTTAAGTCCTGCCTTTCTAATCCTGCACCCATGACCTTATCCTGCAGGAGCCAGGCGCCTTGACTCGCTTTCCTTGCACGCCACGCAGGCCGTTAGCCTCCCTCCCCGAGACCCGGGTGGGCGCCAGTCTTCCTGGTCATAGGTCTCCCGGGTGACACCTGGGCGTGCCCCAGGCTTCAACGCAAAGGGAAAGAAATGCCACTCTTCATGCCCCCGGAATGTTATCGCTAATTTTTTGGAAAAGTGCTTGTGTACACACATATTACATCTATTATTCAGCGGGTTAGAAGGAGACTCAAAACACCGAACAACAGTGGGGTGGGGGGGGATATTCTCCAATTCCCTGGTAATTTGTAACAGACAGCCTTCATTGCTCCGAGAGAAAAAAAGTAACTGTGTAGCTGCAAAACAAATTTAACTCTGTCTATATGGATCAATCTTCCCATAGTGTGTGACTGCAGCGCATTTCGCTAAATCTAAGATTCAGTTTTATTTTCCAGGTTACTTGGAATGCCCCTGTGTACACACTTGTACCCACAGAGAACATTTTACAAACACACATGCATATTCTCTTACAGTCAAAGAATGCCATGGAAGGCAGGTTTAAGATTGGACCGACGTGGGGTCCGCAAACTCTCCAAACATTTGGGAGATGTCAAGTGAAGACCTATAAAGATCTGTGGCTCACCTCTCTCAAGCACACCGGGCCCACCTCTCCTCGGGCTCAGTCTGTGGCCACCTTCTGACACATCCCAACCGAAGGGCATCAAGAACGTTCTCACTCCACTCCAATTCCCCTGTTATATGGAAACCCACCCGTTCCCTAAAAAAAAAAAAAAAAAGCCAAGGCATTATTTACACCTGCAAACTTTGGATGGCTGTGTTCGGCCCCAATTGGCTTAATTGTAAATCTTTTCCGCATGGCCCCAACTCCTGGACTGAGCGTCTGGGTTTAATAACGCGCCTCGGCACCCCAGCAGGGCCCGGCTGGAAAGAGAGAATCCCCCCGCCCCCACCTAGCTCAGAGGTAATTAGAGCACCCCAACCCCCCGCCCGCCATGCTTGAGGTACCAGAAGACCAGACTCAGACATGAGGGGAACTCATATTTTACCGTCTGAAGACAAGAGGAGCCATTTCAAAAGCAAATGTCCCCTCGGAGTCAGAATAGGAGGCGGCATCCCCTCCCTCTCCACCCACCCCCTGTGCTCGCTTGGCTTGCAGGGGGCGAGTGGGAAAGAGGGGCGTCTCCACTCGAAGCCAGAGACAGACTCAAACTCCCTCGGCTGGCAGTGGAGGGTTGACCTGTTTATAAAACCTGCTGCTAAGAAAACATGTAAAAACACACCCCAGCGGTGGGAGCCGAGAACTCTCCCTCCACCCCCCCCCCCCTCCCCGCTCCACACGCGAGATCCTCCGGCTCAGCCTGGCTTTCTGGTGCCTCTGGGTTTCTCCTTGCAATCGCTTTGGCACCACTTTGAGAGTCCTACATTTCTCTTTTATTTTTGGTACCCCCCTGACCCAAGAATTTTACCAGCCCAGTCCCCTTTAGACGTTTGCAAGCGGTGGGAAGGGGAGGTGGGAATCAGTGCAGCAGAAAAAGACATGTTGGACTTGGGGTGGATATGGCGGGGGAGTGGAGGAGGAAGGTGAGGGCTTCTCACAGAACCCCTGCAGTCTTAATGTTCGTGCTCCAAAGGAGACGACCCTCTGCCTGGGCCCGCCGCGCCTCCTGGATCCGCATCCGAGGAGCCCGCCCCGCCCCGCCCCGGGAGCCGGAGGGGAAGGCAGGTAACCCGCGCGGGGTTACCTGCTCGCGCGGCTCGCGGGTTCCCGGGCATGTCGGGACCTCGCAGCTACCGAGGGCCGGGGGAGGCCGGCCTGGGCGGAAACCCGTGGCTCTTCCGCGGGGCAGTGCGGCGTCTGGGGTGAGATCGAGCCCTGTCCCGCCCCCCTCCACCCTCGGGTGCGAGTGTAATCCGAGGCAGTGGGCTGCGGCTCCGGCTCCGCGCTCGGCGAGGCCTGGCTCTGCACCGAGGCACGTCCAGCTTCCGTGTTTGGAACCGGGGTAAGGCGTGGGGAGCTGGGGAAGGGAATGCAGGTGAAGCCCCCGGGTGGAAACTCTGGCCCAAAGGCCCTTATGGGGCGCTCTGGGCTGTCGCTCACGCCCCACGCCTCCCCGGCCCGAAGTCTCCCTTTCCCAAGGTGAGGCGAGCGCAGGCTCTTGATCCGGGAAGGCGGGTCCTCTCCGCTCGCCGGAAGGATTTTTTAGTGTTTGGCTCTTGGATGAATCCAGGCCTGGGCGCCGGCAAAAGCAATTCATAGGAAAAGCGAGCTCACGATTCCAAATAGTCTTTGACTTTCTGTGTATGTGCGTCTCTGTCTCCCTCGTTCTCCCTCCTCTAAAAGATAAATAAAACTTTTTTTTTAAAGGAAGAATAAAGAAACTTCTCTAGACCTTATTATTCAAACCCCAAGCTAGAGGTTCTTAAAGATTTCTGGGATCTCCCAGACCACAACTTTCCACTAAGCCCATTCAGGTTGGGAGAGAACCATCTCACCGGTCGGCAATGAAGATTCACTGGATGTTCTACACAAGTTAGGACATTTTAAACTGTGCAGGACTTGTGTATTATTTGGAGGCAGGCATGATTGATTTGGGAGGCAGACATCCCAATGCAAAATCAAGTGGCATTATTGAGGCCTCTAGTTTCTTTTGCTGACCTGGGAGGAGGAGGTGGTGATTTGGATTGTCAGGTAATTAAGACTGACACCTTGCAGCTACACCTCTGCCTGGTGATCTGGGTGGCCACGGTACAAGGTCAGTGATCACAGAAGGCAGATGGGGTGGAGGAGCTGGTGCCTAGTTCCAAGTTTGTGAGAAGCCAGTTTGACCAGAGTTTGCCAGCTGTAGGATAGCTGCTTGGCAGCAGGCCAGACATGGAGTAAGAATCCTGAATCCAGAACCTACACCCTGGCCATGGCAGCAGGGTGTCCAGTCCCCTATCTGCAGGCACCCTCCAGACAAGCAGGATCACCACCCTACATCCTAGGACCCACAAAGGATATCTACATAGAAGGTTGAATTTTGTCACAGTAGCGTACAAGGCAGGAGAGATTTTCTGTTTTCAATGTGACAGGAAAACCCAGAACCCTTCACAGGCTCACACTCCTCAAATTCCCATGCCCACCTGGAGAAGGCAACTCCCTCCATGAAGCCTCAGCACCCCCGAGGGGCAGCTACATCTCTTGGGGGCCTCATTGGGTATGATGGGACAGCTGAGCATGTTATCACCTTCCCTCCATCCTCACCCTAACTAGATTCAGAAGACACAAAAACATTTCCTTTGGGGACACAGGTGGGTTGGATGGCTTACAGGGAGTGGTGGCGAGGTTACAAAAAAGGATATGGAAAGAAGAGAGAGGAGAAACACATGTATGGCTCTACTCTGTACCCACTGCTTGGAGATTTGTGTCCTGCTTAGAAATAAAGGAAGAGGCACCAACCACCAGTGAGCCTCTGCTTTCGTCCTCTTTAATTGAAACCCAGTACGGGAAATAGTAATGGATATTGTGCTCAAATTGAGAAAACGTGTCTGAGGCTAGGCGGGGACAGTTAGTTCAGCAGCTTTGGAGGAGCTGATCTTTCTTTGGCCTGTCAACCTTTCTGACAGTAGCGGCCATTTAATTTGCCATGCCCTCTCACTTACAGCTCTCCTTGTGCTCTCTGCCCCATCTGCCCCTTCGGGGGTGAGACCCCACTGCCTCCCACAAACCTGGCACCTAACAACACTGCCAACAACAACGGAAAGAACCAAACAGCAGCAAACCACGGAAGTCAGTTCTCCTGTCTAAATGTCACCCTCAATCGGTACGTGAAGATTGGAGAAGTGTGTTGTTACAGTTTTCCTCCAGTCTCTTAAAGTATGTTGTCCCTTCGTCTCCCCGACCCCACAAGCAAAATTCCTAGCACAAACCACAGAAAGGCTATTTATACCCTTACCTGTCTTGATTGAAAATCTGGAAAGAGGATGTTGAGAAAAGAAGGGTGGTGGTTGGTCAAAAGTCAGCTCTGGCCTCTCTCTTGCTGATTCTGGGTCAGATAAGATGAGAGGAAAAATTCCCGGTCCCTTCTGTGTGAATTCATTTCTGCTGGACTAAGTAATAAGGTCCATTACATTATCTTTTTTTTTTTTTAAGTAATTGAGTAAAACACACACACACAAAGAGAGCATTGAAGATGGAGATTGGCTTGAAATTAGGAAACCACAATTAGTTCCTTTTCCTGAGAGAGAGAGAGGAAAAAACCTTCACAGATGTATAAAAAGCACTCTTCCCAAACACACACACACACACACCACACACACATACACACACACTTCATTCTTACTTCCCTCATTTCCCATCTAACTTATCTAAATCACTAGTTGTATAAAAATTTACTATTTTGCAGGGTGATCAGCTTTGATGAAAGGTAGGTGCTAATAAGAATAATATGGGAGGTAAAATCTTTTCATTTCACCTCTGCCAAAAACATTATTTACATTAAAGGGAGCTACACTAAGCTTGGATTAAGTGTATAACGAATGATGCTCTAGAAACAGCATAAACCAACTGGCGCCAAAGTGAGCCTCAGTACTAAAAATACTGCTTCCTCAAGCTAGACAACTTTCACAATCTCTCTCTCACATACGCTACAGACGCTTGCTCTGAATTGCCCTGATCAATAATTTAGAGGGATGTCAGAGGACAGGGAAATATGTGTTACAGGAAAGCTCAGTGCTGCTGGGCAAGTCAGAAGTGAGGAGCTGGGCTTTGAAACTCGATGTGCAGCCCTTGACCCTGGGTTCCTGTCCTGAAAGGAGAGAGACAGATAGAAAGGGATGAGGCTCAACTCTGGGGAAACGGGTAGCTTTGGAAATGCCAAGAGAAGAAGGTGAAACATCCAGCAGAGACAAATGGGCCCAACACTCTTCTATCTCTCAAGATTCCTTACCTTCCTAGTCAAGGAAGTGAGGGGAAGGTATTTGCTTGAGCTCCTGGAAAAGGGATCTCCAGCCTGTCACAGCTACTGGAAAAGATGAGAGAGGGAGAGAGGGGGAAATACAGAGGCACTGAGTCAGAAGGACAGACAATTCAGAGAGGACCAAGAAAGCCAGAAAAAATAGAGAGAAATAAAGAATGGAGAAGATAGAAAAAAAATAACAAGACAAAAAACATGAGACGTTAGAGGCTAGGGAACAGAGACAGACAAGAAGGAGAAATAGAAACCAATAACAAGTTAGACTCAAGGAAAAGAATGGAAAGTAGAAACAGAGTAAGAAAGACCCCAGACCTACACTCAAATAATCCTGAATGGAGATGAGCAGAAAGGCCAGGAGAGCAAAAGAAAAAGGGGGAGGAGAGGAAGGAGAAAGAAAGAACAGAAAAAGAAACAAAAAGTGGATTCCCTCCCTGCCCTGTCTGGTCCAACCCAGAGGCTCGTGTCTGCTCTGGAGGGAGGAAAGGTGGGTGACTGAGTGATCCTCTCTCAAAGGGCCTAGCCGGCAGCCCCCAGATCTGGGAAGAACTGAGTTCTCAAAGTAAGCTTTGGGGAGCGCTGTGGGAGTGCACAGTGACTTCCAGTCTCCAAGAGGAAACACAGGCTCCCACCAGACTCAGCACTACATGAGGGAGAGTCAGGCCTGGGATGGCACAGGAGTACTGACGTGTGTGGGGGTGAGTGGTAAGGGGGCTGGAGTCATTCACAAGAGGAACCACGGACAGTGACTAGGTACTCCCAAGGAAACTGCTTCCCTGGGAATTGAGAATTTTAAAAAAATCACTTCTTCTTTGCGACATTTGAGCCTGATAGAGGATGGGAGCCCCGAAGCGGGGTACCTAATCAGTTTCAAAGCTTGTCAATATCAAAAGAGGCCTGGATCCCAGGACCTCCTGGGTCAGGCATTGGACAGAAATGGGAGCCATCTCTACACTGCCAGGTGACCAGAAAGCCCCTCCCCAGTAAACGTTTGTATACTGATGACCCTTGTAGGAAGCCTTAATTAGGCCTCAGACCCCAGGAGAAATACGGATGTCCTTATGTTAACAGAGTTCACAATTTAGCCACACCTCAGACTGAAAAGTACTCGGCAGCAAAGAGGGGTGAAAGTTTAAAGACGAAACGAGCGTATAATAGTCCCTCACCAGATCTCACAAGTGCTTCGGGGGATATTTACAGCAAACTCGCCAAAGTAAACAACATCACCTACCCACCCTCCTTATCCTCCCTTTTTTGGAAAACTTCAGATAAACACCACCGGATCACAAAAAAGGTCTGTTTGTCCCCTTTATAGTTTGGGGCAGGCAGTGCTGAAAGGAGAAGTGGGGTACAGCCAAGACTTCAGGGTGTTTCTCCCATAAGGTTCACTTCTCTCCTAGCACCGTGGCCTGGGTTTAGGATGGTTGATTTGGTTTTGCACCCCCCCTCCACATACGAACTTTATTTTCAGGGTCCTCTACCCCCCCCATTTGCCTATAGGCACAGCGCGCACTACTCTTTTGCCTTAAATTCTGCAGTTATTACAAATATGGGGAGAGTTTTAAGCATTTATTTTTATTTTTGTAGAAATGGAAGGAAGGGGTCTTGCTGTGTTGCCCAGGCTGGTCTCGAACTCCTGGACTCAAGTTGCCCTCTCACCTCAAGCTCCCAAAGTGTTGGGATTACAGGTGTGAGCCACAGCGCCCGGCCAATCACTTTATTTTATTTTTTAAATTCCGTGTCTACAATTAAGTGAAAACTCTTTTTGCAAAAGGTGGAGGACTATTTCAGAGACACCAGAAGTTTCCTGGATTCTTTCAGGCCTGGGATGTGGCCCGGCTCTCCCTTCTTCCACCGTTAAAGCACCCTCTGCCCAGACCCTGCATAGGGGCAGGTTCATTCAATGTCTCCCGTGTGTATTTTGTTGAGCACGAGGCCGAAGGAGAGAAGATCGTGGAGTCTGCAGAGAAATACAACCCGCGGAGAGCCCGCGGCTGGAGCCTGAAGCCCGCCCGGGGCGCGCCGGCCTCGTGGATTCTCCCCAAGGCCAGGCCCGGGGCAAGTCTTCGGAACACGCTGGCCAATGTTTAACCCGAAGGCAGTGGCCACCAGGCCGCTTTTGTTTGTTCGCAAATTAATCACCCAGCGCACGGCCGGCGCCAGAGTGGGTTTATCACCCACCGGGAGGGGGGCGCGGCGGGCACGCAGAGACAAAGAGGAGTTCGCACCTTCCAGCTTTTGATCCCAGAATTACTGCGGCCTCCCTGCATAATACGAGCCTCCTGGGGCCGAGTCTGGGAGGTCAGTCATAATTGGCGGAAGTTTGCAGACCATTAGCAAGATGTCGACATTTTCGATTCAGAACCCCGCAAACTTTCCTGGCCCCCTTCCCCTTTGCGCGCTGGAGGGAGATGGGAGAGACCGGGTAAGACGTGGCGATGTGGGGAGACCCCAGGGTTGAGTTAGAGCTACAGGCAAAAAAAGGCAATTGGGGGAGGTAGGGTGAGGGGCAGAACTCGCTCTGGGTCCACGGCGGAGCCCCAAGCCAGTCGAGATATTTACAAGTAAAATCAGCAAACTCCCCTCCCACTCCCAAAGCAGACGAGAGGCCAGGGTGCGGGGGACCGGGTAGAAACGTCTCTCTGCCGTGCCTGTGGACGCTCTCGGCACGGAGTGGGTAAGGAGAGGCCAGGCGCATCCTGGCGACAGAAGTAATCTCCTTCCCCTGGAAGCGGCCGGGCAGAGGCTGACCTGCCAGTGCTGGCAAAACCAGATTGCGGGGATTTGGGGCCCCTCTTGAAAGCGCAGCGAAGCGGCCCCGGCCCCGCGGGCGAGCACTGTGGGGGAGGGGGTGCTTTTTGCCTCCAGAGGTTCGTGAAACCCTGCAGTGACCTCCGTGGTCTGAGTAAGGGGAGGGGGACGCCTGGCCTCTCGCACCCTTTAGGATGGGGCCGCGGGGCGCCCGGGCGGGGGCGTCGTCGTCAGCCTACACTCTGGGCCCTGCCACTCTTCCCTCCCCCTTTTTTAACCACCGGCAGAGAGAGACAGAGAGGACGCCAGAGGAAGATAGACCGAAAAAGAAAGAAAGGGGCGAGATGGCGAGCCAGACCGAGTTCGCAGAACCACTCTGTTCTCTCTGGTGACTTCAGGGAATTCTCCACCCTGGCGCCAAGCTCTCTTCACCATGTGCGTCAAAAATGCGAGGCTGGAAAAGCTCGTCGCAGCAGAAAGTTCCTCCCCTATCCCGGGGCGGCAGGCCCAGGAGGGCACGACATGCCCACCCTTCGCCTTCGTCCGCTTCGGGCCAGAGAGCCGGGCTTGAGGGCGCCGGCAAGGCGGCCTGTCAGGAGAGGCCTGTGCTGGTCTACGCAGACACGCACCCGAAGCCGAGGGCTCCTGCATCCGCCAGACCCTCACATTAGCGCTTCTCGGTTCTCTTTCCATCCCAAGAAGCTCTCATCTCGGGAAGGGTAAAAGAAACATTGCCCTCAAGACGTCCCCCTCCATCTAAGCGAGGACGGCCCGAGTCACTGCCCCCCAGAGTCTAGAACTGTGGGTCTGGGGGAACCTGCAGCAACACAGTTACCAATTCCGCGATCAGTGAGGTCCGGCTACCCTCCTCCCCTCCTCCCTGGCCGAGGTCTCCACCCTACCTGTCCTCTCGCCTCTGGGGCGGGGGCGTTTCAAGGTTTGTTTTACAAATTCGCCCCTGACTTCTGGCGAGATAAGTCCCTCGGGTGGAGAAAGAACCCAGGCACCGAGAGATAAGTGCGATGCCGGGAGAAGATACCCGGCTGGCGCACCTCCTCCTCCCCTTTGCCCACCCCTGACCCGCGGCTCCGAACCCAGCAAGCCCCGAGGTGAGGGCAGCGGCTTGGAGGGAACAGGCCCAGAACTGGTCCCTCGCTGTGCTCACTTTGTTCAGATCCTCCATTCTCTCCTCCACACCCACTCCACATCCAAATGGAATGGGGGTGGGGGAGAGTCCACATAGGAGAGAAGATCTTAAAGGGTTGATAAATGCATTTTGTAGAAAAGACCGAGTCTGGCAACCCTGGTGAGCGCAGGCAGGGCCGGCAGCGCTGGCTGTGTACGTGTTTGCGTGTACGTGTTTTTCGGTGTGTGGCTCAGCCCCGGCGTGTTGGCCGGATGCAATGGGGTTGCTGGGGTCTCTGCACACGGCTGCGGGTGGGGCGCGGCGGAGAGGGAGCCCACGCGCACGCGAGTGCTGAGAGGCGGCCACACCCGTGTGCTCCTGGGTCCCCGAGCTCCGACGCAGGGGGAGACCGGCGCCGAGACGCCCGAGCTCGGGAACCCGGCAGCGGCGGCCGGGCGGAGCTTGG
>NW_007258841.1:1281763-1291934 GCF_000164805.1 Carlito syrichta
GGGTGAGCGAGAGGCGAGCGCCCCTGCCCGGCGCCCGGGCGCGCTCTCCGCCTTCCCTGCCCGGCTCGCTCGCTCGCTCGCTCCCTCCCCCTTCTTCCCTGGCCCAGCCTCCTCCCTGGATCCCCGGCTGGATGACTGAGGCGTTTCAGACGTGGGCTGAACGAGGGCGAGCGAGCTCCGGGGCTGCGGCGATCTCTCGATAAGCCACCTAGAGGCGACTCTGTGCGCGCGCTCCCCAGTGGCTCCCGCCCTCCCTCTGATCATGTTGACATATTCACAGGACAGGCAGTAGTACCGATGCGGCGCTGCGACGTTACCGTTTCCGACACCTTCTTTTTATAACTCAGCTCTATCCCCCAGCACTCGACCTGTGAAAACCACGCCTATGCAGCCACACAATTGGTCCGAAAGCGTCAAAGAGCCAATCAAGAGGCCTCCGGCTCCCCGCAGCCCACAGCGCAGCCCGACCTTCTAGAGCCGCCGAGCAGACGCCCGGGGAATTCTAGAGGCGGAGGAGGGTGGCGAGGAGCTCTCGCTTTCTCTCGCTCCCTCCCGTGCTCCCTCCCTCTCCCACTCCGTCTCTCGCTCTCCTTTCTCTCTCTCTCTCCCTCTCTCTCGCTCTCTCCCTCTCCCTCTCTCTCTCTCTCTCCCCCTCTCCCTCCTTTCCATTTTCCCCTCTAAATCCTCCCTGCCCTGCGCGCCTGGACGCAGATTTAGGAAGCGAATTCGCTCACGGTTTAGGACAAGGAAGAGAGGCGCGGGAGAAGACCACGGATCGGATTGAAACCGAGACACCCTCCGGAGGCTCGGAGCAGAGGAAGGAGGCGGAGGGCGAACGGAAGCCAGTGTGCAGTTCAAGTTCTGATAGCGCTGGTAGAAGGGGGATTCAATCCGATTTTTTTTTTAAGGGGAGAGACTTTTTCCGCGCTCTCGCTCCGGGTGGAAGCCGGGTCTGGCGCAACTGCAGACCCCGCCAGCGAGAGAGAGGGAGAGCGAGAGAGAGAGGGCGGGGGAAGAAGCAGTAAAGGTAAAAAAAAGTCTTGTGAAGGAGCCGCTCGCCTTTGCAACAAAGAACCCGGGGGCCGGAGAGAGATTCCCGGGGCCGAGGGCTGGAGTGTCTGCCTAGAGCTCAGCGGCAGGGCTCGGGCGCAGGTCGAGACCCTTGCTCGCCCCTCTCGCTTCTGAAACCAACTTTCAGGAGCGGCTTTTTAAACACGCGAGGCGCAAGGATAGTCAACCTGGCGACTATGTCTCCTGATTTTTCGCGTTGCCCTCTTTAAAAGCGGCATTCTCCTCTCCAAAAGACGCTCTCCCCTCCTTTGAAGTACATTAGTTGTGATCTCTTCCTTTTTTTTTTTTTTTTAACTTTTTTTCCCCTTTTGAACTATGTGCTGCTGTTAAACAAAAAAACAAACAAAACCAAAAACAGCAGCGGCGGACCTGTCCCCGGCTGGAGCCCAGCGTCCCGCCTGGAGTGAATGAGTCTCTCCATGAGAGATCCGGTCATTCCTGGGACAAGCATGGCCTACCACCCGTTCCTACCTCACCGGGCGCCGGACTTCGCCATGAGCGCGGTACTGGGTCACCAGCCGCCCTTCTTCCCTGCGCTGACGCTGCCTCCCAACGGCGCGGCGGCGCTCTCGCTGCCAGGCGCCCTGGCCAAGCCGATCATGGATCAATTGGTGGGGGCAGCCGAGACCGGCATCCCGTTCTCGTCCCTGGGGCCTCAGGCGCATCTGAGGCCTCTGAAGACCATGGAGCCCGAAGAAGAGGTGGAGGACGACCCCAAGGTGCACCTGGAAGCCAAAGAACTTTGGGATCAGTTTCACAAGCGGGGCACCGAGATGGTCATTACCAAGTCGGGAAGGTAAGCTCGGCGTGGGGCCCCCTCCCCCAAGCTGTTGGAGGGCTTTTTCTCTCTTTCTCTCTCTCTCCCAGAACAGTCGGTTGACCGTTCACCAGGGCTTGGAGGAAAACTTAGTTCCCCTAGAAATGTGTGCAGAGACTCCCAGGCCCTGCCCCAGTGGCAGAAAATTTCAGCTTACCTGGGCATCTGCGTGGGTCTTACACCTAGGTCTGCATCTTGGGTTTTCTACAGAATAGACAGAATTTTTCAGTGGAGCATAGACATCCCTGCAGGAAGCAAGAAAAGCACCCACTGCAAGAAGTTCATGCTTCAGACCTTTCTGGAACATCCTTGTTTCTTTGTTGATGTGTCTTGGTCTGTTTTATTTTGTTCTCAGCGAGAGAAACTTAAAGCCTTTTTCTTTTGTGTGGCAGTGGGAGGCCTGACACTAGTCCCTGGCCCTTTCTGCCCTTCAGCCCAGCCTCAGGGTCTAAAGGGGGCCTGAACTTGGGTCAGAGAGAAATCGAAGGGCATTTTAGTTTGTCTGCCCACACCGCTTCACACGTCTGTAACCCAAGGGAGAGTTCCCCGGGCAATTCTGGATAATTAAGAGTATGTTTGCACACCCAAGGAGCCAGCGGGGAGGCTGCCTTTTTAATATATGAATATGCTCAATCATACTCTACCTAGTGTTTAAAGGTCCTTGCCTGACCAAAGGCTTCCTGGAAGAGAGGACCCTATAACCGTCATTTAAAATCACTGATTTTTTTGTATGGCATTGAAGTCTATAAAGGCATAAAGTTGGAGGAATGAAAATAAAATCCCCCCTCATGATGTCTTCAGCTTTCTGTCTCCTTCTAAGCCAAATGAGGCCAAAGTTTGGCACAAAATCCTCCTCAAACCCACAAGACATTTAGTCAGTTTCCCAGCGTAGTGCTTTCTTTTAAGTCATGAGTGCAGAATGCCAGCACTTCTGTGAAATTAGCAGCAATTTGGCGGCACAATCTTGCAGTTTGGGACTGTCCTACGGAGAGGGGGAAACGTGGCTAGCAGAATGTAAATAGACAGGTTTTCAAGCCGCGGAGCCCACCCCAATCGGCACAGTTCGTTTTGAGAACTCACTGAAGTCCAGTTTCATTTCGCCAGCGGCGGGATTGCTATTCACAGCAGGGAGGGGAGCAACTTGACGTTTATTTTCTTGATAAGTTTAACATTTTCTCATCAATGGATGGTGGAAAATTCTAGTCTTGACTGGCCGCGCTTTACTGAACTCTTACCCCAACCTGTTTAGGACTAGCTACCCACAGGAAAAAGACATGAACAAGAACTTTCTATCAAGAGGGCAATTGTAAAGTCATACAGAGAAAAATAATTTCTTTTTCTGAAGAAATTATTAAAGAAGGTAGGGAAATGCAATGCCACAGTTCATTTGTTTTGAATCTTGGGACATCCCACAGAGAAATTGAACCTATCTAATAGTTTAGTTGAGGAAGGAAACAATTTTGCAACCAGTTGCCCCACACTGAAAAATACAAGCTTGTCCGCCACAATAGAAAAATCTTGAACTTGGTTTAAATATTTTAGGATACGTAGAAAATCAAACCCAGGATCCTGAGTGATTTTCTCTTTCTTTTTTTTTTTTTCCCTCCTTTATTCTTTCCTGTTGTAGGCGCATGTTTCCTCCATTTAAAGTGAGATGTTCTGGGCTGGATAAAAAAGCCAAATATATTTTATTGATGGACATTATAGCTGCTGATGACTGTCGATATAAATTTCACAATTCTCGGTGGATGGTAGCTGGCAAAGCTGACCCTGAAATGCCAAAGAGAATGTATATTCACCCGGACAGCCCCGCCACTGGGGAACAGTGGATGTCCAAAGTCGTCACGTTCCATAAACTGAAACTCACCAACAACATTTCGGACAAACATGGATTTGTAAGTTGCATTGCTTCCTTCAGGAACGTTTCCTATTTTCTTCACTCTATCTAAGTCAGTGCTTCCCCATTTCACGCGTTGCAGCCCTTGCTGAACGTAGCAAACTTGTCCGATCCTCAGCAGAGCCGGAAAGAGGATCCCGGGGAGTTTCTCTACGGATAGGGGAAGGCCCGGCCCGGCGTTCTAACAAAAATGAGGGGAAGAAAACTCACCGGCTCGTGTGCTCTATATCAACTCCAGCTCCCTGGTAGATGCCTGACCTGAGAGTGAAGCTCACAACTAATCACCAGAAGCTAAAATCAATTTCAAAATGATGTGATCATAAAGGATTGCTGTGTTTTTAAAATATCATACTTCTATTGTGAAGCCAGCCATATTATTTTCTTGGGAGAGTTTAGGTGTTCGAAGCCTTGACTCTGTCGGTTACATGGCGTGAATATGTTTTTAAGACATATTTTCTTTTGCTAAAAAAGAATTGGGCTTAGGTGAAATTTGGGATCACTGGAAATGAGGTTTAGATCTTCAGTTAAAAAAAAAAAAGGTGTACGCGTGTTTGGAGTGACTATGGACTCAGTGAGAGAGGGCTTCGAAACTTTTAGAAGGCACATATTGCTTGTAGAAGTCATGCAAGGGACCTTTTGCCTCTTTCTCTACCCCTCCCCAACTTTTCAATAAAATAAACAGAGTGATAAGCGAGGAATAAGCAGAAAGATTAGGCCCAGGAAGACGTGAATGGCGCGGAAATATCTTCAGCGGGCAGGAATTGCATTTGAAGCCCTTGATTTGATTAAGGCATAAATATTCCTCTCTAGGGTTCAGCCTTTCAGGGCTTTAAGTGGATTGGGCTCGTCAATTAGTGGGCGCTTAAAGTACTGAATCATTTTGTAAATTAAAATGCATGTTTTTCTCTATCTTTTAAGACTTTGGCCTTCCCAAGTGATCACGCAACGTGGCAGGGGAATTATAGTTTTGGGACTCAGGTAGGCTAGGGTTCAAGGTACGAACGATCCTTAGATGGTGAGGGTGGGGGGACCCTTTGGAAATTGAGGAGCAATTTGGATTCTCCAGAAGATAACATCTGTGGAACGAAATGTACCCGGGAGGTACTCCAAGGAGGTGGGCTCGGTACAAGCGTGGTACCCTGCGGTGGGGAAGATGTCAGCCTGGCAGGGGTCCTAAGATCCTGTTTGTCCTGCTAAACCCTTTTTTATGTGTGTCTCCTCTTCCCTCCCCCTGCAGACTATATTGAACTCCATGCACAAATACCAGCCCCGGTTCCACATTGTAAGAGCCAATGACATCTTGAAACTCCCTTATAGTACATTTCGGACATACTTGTTCCCCGAAACTGAATTCATCGCTGTGACTGCATACCAGAATGACAAGGTAACCAAAGGGGCTTTTCTTTTTTAATGGTGCTATCTTCCCTCCCCTTTAACCTGCATTGGGTCAGGGTAGAGATGCGAGTGTTCTTTGGTGATTTGTGGAGCATTTGGAGAAAGGGACACTGACACCTTTAGGGAGCAGGGAAAACAAACAAAACACTCTTGATCTGCTTGGAACATTCTCAATCAGCTTGGAATCCAGCACTGAGTAAAAGAAATACTAAATTAATTTTGCCACCAAGAGGCTTCTGTAGCCACTGTCCTGATGCCACTCTCTCCCCAACCCTGGGGTTTTGTCCTGTTTGTTTTAGGGTTCATCTTCTTCCTTGTCAGGAAGAAAGATCAAGAAGTCATATTCAAAAGGAACCAGCTAAAAATTTAAGGCAGAAGCCATTTGGGGTCCTGGGAGGAGAATCCTAGTGGAGACCAGCCTTTTCCCCCTAGCCAGAAATCCTGAGTAGCTGGTCTGGTTTTTATTACCTTTTATGCTGCTGTGTTTTTTATGATGTCTCTGTGTATGCGTGTGTGTGTGTGTGTGTGTGTGTATGTGTATGTGTATGCAAGCATGTGTGTGGTTGGAAAAACCTACCCTGATCACAGGATCATGTTAATCGAGTTGTCTGAGGCTTTGGAGTTGAGTTGGCCAAAGTCACCACTTCATTTGAAAAAGTTTTCCCCCTTGGGCCTGAAGCTGAGGATTGGAAGAATCCCCACAAGGGGAAACACTTGATATGTAGAGTTATGGTGACCTGAAGGTCATGGGCACGGAGAAAGTGACCCTTGCTGTTGATTCACCAGTTCTCAGATTGGCTGTTAGCAGGTAGTGATGGGGGTAGGGGTGGGGAGGAGCTGAGGACCCCTGCTCTTCAGATTCTGAGTCCTGGACTTCAACAACAGTCTGTCTTACCTGACAACGCCCTGCATTTTGAACTCCGTATCACTGTCTGTAGGTCCTAGGTGGACTTGTAAGGGGGCAATTCAAATAAACTTCTTGAGCCGAGAGACCTAAATCACAACCGCCTCTCCCTGTTGAATGTGAAACCTGAAGTCTTGCATACAGCAATTTATTCCAAGAACAAGAATCCAGCCAAGGGGCCCTTTTTCCACCTCAGAGTAACTGTGTATATATAAGCCCCCCCAACCCCCCGCCAGGGGAAGGGATGTGAAAGATTACATACTATGATATTTTTCTTCAGCGTGCAACATGCATACTCTCCCTAGACCCAGAATCCTGTGAGATGAAGTTGTTAATGTAATGATAAAATGCAGCATTTTTGATTAGACAAAGAGGCCACAGGCCTTTCCACCTAATGGCGGTGGCAGAGCATATAAATGAAAACAAATGTTTCCAGTGGTCATTCAGTTCTTTTAAATCTGTAATTGTCAATATTGTAATTCCTCAAACCAC
Organism: Carlito syrichta; assembly: GCF_000164805.1. Lineage (NCBI taxonomy): Eukaryota > Metazoa > Chordata > Mammalia > Primates > Tarsiidae > Carlito > Carlito syrichta. Next base: position 1,288,340 of record NW_007258841.1, read on the forward strand.
CTCCTCCCAAGCACAAAAAACCAAACTCAATCCAGCACAGGGGTAGCGAAACCCCATAAATCATTTATTAGATTCATGGTAAAGGTTGGCGTACATGGTGTGTGTGTGTGTGTGTGTGTGTGTGTGTGTGTTTGGGTATTTGGAGACGGGGTTGGCGTGCATGGTGTGTGTGTGTGTGTGTGTGTGTGTTTGGGTGTTTGGAGACGGGGAGTACACCATAACATTTTATGATTAATTACACCATCTTTAAAAATCAAAATGAAAGCATAATTTTAAGATCCACAGGTAGTCCCTCTTGACAACTTTGACGAAATTTCCGTTTCTATACCAAAGCTGTCAGCTGCCCAAAGAAAAAAATATCTTCAGATAATTTCAGGCTAAAATCCCTGGTTTGGCCTCATCTGGGAGACACAATTCCCAGTACAGTTTCCTTTTATTTTTTTTTCTCTTAGTTCCCTACAAACTTCTGCCATTATCCCCTTTCCCTGGCATACTCATATGGCTTCTGTTGGCAGTCACATTTCTAGGAGACTTGTTGAGTTGGAAAAAACACCCCCAAAACGTTCCAGAAGGTGAGGCCAATGTCTCTGTCTTGCTTGTGTCTCCTCCAATAGATAACCCAGTTAAAAATAGACAACAACCCTTTTGCAAAAGGTTTCCGAGACACTGGAAATGGCCGGAGAGAAAAAAGGTGAGTTGAAACAATTATTTTATTTCTCCATTAATTTAGGGGGAAAAAAATCACTTTTCTAGTAGCAAACTCTTAAGGGTTAGAAGTAGAATGCAGGCACTTATACTAAGAATGGAAATAGCTTACTACTGCTGCTGTACTTTTTCTACCCCCTACTTGGTACCTTTAAGGAAATTAACTAGGCTGCACCATGGTTGTCTCTGGAAGCAAAGCATCAGGGATCGCATTATACAGGGCTGCCTAAAGGAATACCTAATTAATTTAAGTTCATCCTGGGCAGGTCCCAGGAATGGACCAAGCCATTCACAAAATGATTTGGAATTTTTGCAATCCTGTCTTCCAAATACCATCAGACGGAGCTGGGGCCCCCTCGAGAGATGCATGGCTCCCTCCCTCCTTCATGGGGACATGTATCATTTTGCATTAAGTAGACAGCTGGAGCGTATATGAAAGAAGATCTCCCCTCCCCCACCCTTTCTCAAAGAATTTCTAAAATCCAGAAAATCACTCCCAAATTTTTAACCTATCCCCTTGGGGTGGGCATGAAAAAATGATTTCTAACATCCAAATAGATTTTTTAATTTCAATTAATGTGTTGGTGAAACGATTACAGTAAAGTGCACCATGAAATAACCACTTCCTCACAATCTCAGCAACCATTCGCGGGCTGGTGGCGGGGTAACATGCAACATTGTGTTTGAAGGATTGGACACCCAGTTCTCCTTCCTCTGTGAGACCAGCAGTTCAGCTGTCTCTGGCTAGCTTTGGCCTCTCCCTTTGCTTTTAAATAAGATTTCAGAGCCCAAGCCAATGCCTTTTCCCAAAGAAACTCGATCTTGAATAAATGCAACTGAAGCCTTCTTCCTTCCTCCCTCGCCTGTGCCACACTCTTGAGCCCAGTTAGAGGGTCAAGAACAATGCTTGGGTCTGTGCGGCTGCCTTGGGGCAAGTGGATTTCAGAGAATTAGTGTTGTCTGTGGGCGGCAGGCAGGGTATGAGGTGTGTATATGCCACTTTGGAAAGGGTAAGGGAAACAAAGATGGTAAATGTATGTTGCATCCTGTAACACTGAGTGTGGGCTTCTGCCACAGAAAGCAGCTCACCCTGCAGTCCATGAGGGTGTTTGATGAAAGACACAAAAAGGAGACTGGGACCTCGGACGAATCATCCAGTGAACAGGCAGCCTTCAACTGCTTCGCTCAGGCCTCTTCTCCAGCCGTCTCCACTGTAGGGACGTCAAACCTCAAAGGTAATCCTGGTCACCTCTGTGATCCCTGGACTCCAGTTCCTCGTGGTCTGGAAGAGTTGAAGGGGGGTGGGACACCAGCCAGGGTATTTGCCATTTAAAAGCCATAGATCCTTCTAGATGTCCTTAAACAGGAGCCAAAGTTCAAAAAGGGCTATCAGGTGTGTCCCCCACCCCCTCCTCCTGAGGTAGTCTAAGGAGGGCTTAGAGCCCCTTCTCCCAAACTCTCACTCGGCTGGGGGGTGATTGTCTGCTTGTCGATTACCTCTTGGCGGAAGTAGCTTTGAAAACGTGCCTGAGGCACTTGTCTCTCCTCTCTCTTTGTCTCTGTCTCTCTCCTCCTGCTCTCTCCAACCAAGAGAGTCTCCAACAACTGACTTTCCACCATCTTTAAAGTCTAGGTTAGAATGTGTTGGGCTGGTGGGAGACAGAGATTCTTGCCACCTGAAACAGGGAAGGTAGCTGAGAAAACAGCCAGCTACAGAGCAACAGTTGACATGGGAGAGGAGGGGGGCGGGGTGGTGGGGGCAGGGGCTGACGAGATGGTTCTAATCCCGGGTTGGTTTCCTGTGTTTAAAGAGCGAGCGCTATTTATTTGGAAAGACACACACTCTCTCTCTCAACGGGAAGAAACCTGTTTTTTAGAGAAATAAAATGAAAGTCCTTTATGTCTTCAATCCACTTAAGCTTTACACATAAAATAGGATCCCTTTTTCTTTTTTTTTTCTGTTAGGACACCCACAGAGGGTGTGGTAAAGCAAAAAGGAATCCATGATTGTCCCCGGGCGGTGAGCAGGCTGGGCACCCATCTCTGTCTGCAGGGCCGGGCAAACAGAGAGGGTTCAACCGAGTGTATATTGGGGGGGGGGGGCCCGCTTCTGCCATGACCTATTCAGATGACAGGGTTCTCCCCAAGAAATCCTTCCAAAGTAACTCACAAATCAATGGAAGAGGCTGATCTCTGTCGCTCCCTGCATAAAGGCTCTGATAGTAACTGGAATATGTTCCAGCAGTGAGTTTTACAGTAAGTTTTTATTTTTAAAAATAAAATTGCAATTGAATGGGGGAACTGCCTGTAAAAGCTTTGACACAGTAGGCGCTCAAGTGGAAAAAAAAAAAAAGGAAAATTCATTATAACAAGAAGCGCTACCGATTTGAGGGTGTCATTCTACGGGGAGATTAAACTTTAAGTACTTTAAATTCACGAATAGCTTGTTCAGTCTTCCAGCAAAGTTGTTAGGTATGGCTATCCCCATTTTGCAGATGAGCAAACTGAGGTGCAGAGAGGCTAAGGGGCCTGCCGGGCATTGCACAGCCAGGAAAGCTACGAGCTGGGATTCGGGCTTGGGAACCGGCGTTCCACGGCCCACGTTGCAGCAGACGCCCTCATGCCTCGCTCTCCCCCCTCCCCCTTCCATGATAGATTTATGTCCCAGCGAGGGCGAGAGCGACGCCGAGGCCGAGAGCAAGGAGGAGCACGGCCCGGAGGCCTGCGACGCGGCCAAGATCTCCACCACCACCTCGGAGGAGCCGGGCCGCGACAAGGCCAGCCCCGCGGCCAAGGCGCACCTCTTCGCGGCCGAGCCCGGCGGCCGGCCCCGGGACGGCGGGCGGCTGGACAAGGCGTCGCCCGACTCGCGCCACAGCCCGGCCACCAT
>NW_007258841.1:1292014-1298361 GCF_000164805.1 Carlito syrichta
CCTCGGCTTCGCCCCGGGCCTGGCGAGCCAGCAGTTCTTCAACGGGCACCCGCTCTTCCTGCACCCGGGCCAGTTCGCCATGGGAGGCGCCTTCTCCGGCATGGCGGCCGGCATGGGGCCCCTGCTGGCCACCGTGTCCGGGGCCTCCACGGGCGTCTCGGGCCTGGATTCCACGGCCATGGCCTCCGCCGCCGCGGCGCAGGGACTGTCCGGGGCGTCGGCGGCCACCCTGCCCTTCCACCTCCAGCAGCACGTCCTGGCCTCCCAGGTATTTATTTATCCGGCCTTCCCCACCCGCCTGCGGTGCCCTGGCCCTTAGAAGGCAGGCCTTCACCGAGGTCCCTTGCCTAGTAGCTTTAAATAATATTTTTTATTGTCTCATTACTAAGTTCAAGGCTTATTCATTGAGCTATCATAACCTTAGCCCCCCCCCAAAAAAAAAAACTTAAAATTTTTTTCTAAGTTAAGGTCTGTTTCCAGCAGAGTAGGAAGGTAGTAAAAAAAATAACAGCTACACACAGCATTTACGTTGTACTGGACATTCTTGATCTATTCTGACTCATTTGATCTAACCCTTCAGTGGCACTATCATCACCTCCACTTTGTAGATGGAGGGGAAGAGGCTCAGAGATTTTGCTTTGCTTGTCTAAGATCACACAGTGGGTGTGTAGAAGCTGAGACTCTATTCCAGGCTGTGTGACTCCTGGTTCTCCTTGATTGAGGATTTTGATTTTAGCTTCAGACCTAAAATGTCTCTTAAGTGCCTCCCAGGAATTGAACCCTTAGGGAGGCCCAGGCCTGGGGAGGGAAAGTTACTCCCTGAGGGGGAGTTCAGTCTTGAGTTTTCCAGTCTTTTCTCCCAATTCAGAGCTCTTCTTCCTCCTCCCCCACCCAGAGTAGGGCAGCCGGTTCCTCAAAGGGTTAACAGTCTGTGCACACGTGGGAAATGTCAGAGGAGAGGGACCAGCAGGGGCCGGGGCAGGCCTGGTGGCCTGTGTGTGGCTCAGACAGCTGTTCTGGGGTATGGGGCTGGCTGGGGAGAAGTCTCCGGCCGCTGAAAACACTCTGAACCCGGTGGAAAGGTTCTGTGGGGTTTTCAGCATGCCCTTGCCTTTTGTTTTGTCTGAGCACATTCGTCTCCCTTCCCTGAGCCAAGAGGCAGGATTCACTCCCCCTTTCCAGAGAGGAGGGAGCTAAGAGAAGAACTGGCTTCTGGCCTTTCTCAATTCCTCCCATCTCCTCCAGGGCTTCTCCCAGAGGCCTTGTCATAGGTGGGCAGGTGATTGGTGAGCCAGGGGCTGCCTGGACTCATGCTAAGTCCAACTCAAGGCATGGTAACTGAGAGAATGGTCCCAGACCAAGGTCCCTGCCTTTTAAATGCTACTTCTGCCGATTGCTGGCTCTGTGAATTCCCGAACTTTTGGGGAACACCAGTGCATCAAGCTGGGTGCTTTCTTTGTCTCTGTTTATAACAAACACCCTTTTATTCTTCTCCCCCCCTCATTTCCTTTTACTTAAGCTCTTCCCTGGTTTTTTTTCTTTTTTTCATCTGAGAAACTTCTAGGATTAAGGTGGAGGAATTAGGGGGAGGCAACAAGAATGATTTTTAAAATAATGCCTAAAATTTTTCTTAATTTTTTATTTTATTTTATTTTATTTTTGAGTCAGAGTCTCACTCTGTCACCCAGGCCGGAGCGCAGTGGCACACTCACGGCCACCGCAACCTTGACCTGCTGGGTTCAGGTGATCCTTCCACCTCAGCCTTCCAAGTAGCTGGAACCACAGCCACTCACCCCCATGCCCAGCTAATTTTATTTATTGTAGAGGTGAGGTCTTGCCAAGTTGTCCAGGTTGGTCTCGAACCCTGGGACTCAAGTAATCCTCTCACCTCTACCTCCCCAAATGCTGGGATCACAGGCGTGAGCCACCACATTTGGCGATTATGCCTAATACTTTATGTCCTCTGGTTTCACCTCAACCACCTTTATGGGGTAGACTGAAGTGGTAGCCCCTTTTTACAGGAGTAACAACTAACCCTTAGGGGAGGAACTCTAGCAGTCCTGTGGGCCAAGCACTGTGCATAGCATGGTGCAGGAATTCACCCAGCCGGTAACCACAAAGTCCCCAATAAGTACACGAATTACTTAGGAGCGCCCTGTTTTGTGTTGCCACAAGGCCACCGAGGCACAGGAAGTAGTTCAGTCCCTTGGCCTAGGGTGGCACAGCGATGAAGATCTGAACCTAAAGGTCTGAGAGCTGTCCTCCACCCCAAAAGGAAAGAAGATTGATGACTTGCCCAAGGTTGGGGGAAGGAGATGGCTGCGGCTGGCTCCACCCCGCTCGGCAGCCCCTGACTGGCAGTGTGTCTCTCTCTGTCTCCCTTCCCCAGGGCCTGGCCATGTCGCCTTTCGGAAGCCTGTTCCCCTACCCCTACACGTACATGGCCGCCGCGGCTGCGGCCTCCTCCGCGGCAGCCTCCAGCTCCGTGCACCGCCATCCCTTCCTCAACCTGAACACCATGCGCCCGCGGCTGCGCTACAGCCCCTACTCCATCCCGGTGCCCGTCCCGGACAGCAGCAGCCTGCTCACCACGGCCCTGCCCTCCATGGCCGCGGCCGCGGGGCCCCTGGACGCCAAAGCCGCGGCCCTGGCCGCCAGCCCGGCCTCGGTGGCCGTGGACTCGGGCTCGGAACTCAACAGCCGCTCCTCCACGCTCTCCTCCAGCTCCGTGTCCTTGTCGCCCAAACTCTGCTCTGAGAAGGAGGCGGCCACCAGCGAACTGCAGAGTATCCAGCGGTTGGTCAGCGGCTTGGAAACCAAGCCAGACAGGTCCCGCAGCGTGTCCCCATAAACCCCTCCCAGCAAAGTCTCTTCATTCCAGTCCAGTCAAGTCTGCAGTGCACTTTGTCGGATGTAGAATAAACCACGGGCCTGCCATGGGGTCAGCCCTTCCTTTTGCCGCGCCGTCTGGGAAGGGGTGCCGGACTCCCTCGAGAGAATGTGCTAGAAACAGGTCCTGTCTTCTTGGCGTGGTTTATATATACATGTATATATATATATATATATCCGGGATCTGGCTCTGATTCTGGGGGCTCAGAAACGTCTGTCGCATTGAGCCACTGGGGGTGAGAGTTCAAGCATTTATGTCCAGAGCAACTTCCAGCAAGGCTGGTCTGGGAGCTGTGGCTGAGGAAGGTAGCCAAGCCCACCAGGAGGGGAGGTGTTCAAGGCGGCTCCCTCAGTGCAGATTTATATATTTTTCCCTTCACTGTGTCGAGTGGAAACAAAAACAAATAAAATTTAAAAAAAAATTCAGGACAAATGGATCCATGAACGTGATTCTGTTTGTGAAGACGAAACACTTCATAGGGACTTGTGTATGGGTTCTCCCTGAACGACGGAGCAGCAGCCTTGTTTGGGGGGGGAGTCCCTGCCATCTTTGTTTAGTCTATATTAAGGAAATCTGTGTCTTTTTAATATTCTTGTGATGTTTTCAGAGCCGCTATAGGTCTCTTCTTGCATGTTCCACAGTAATGTATTTGTGGTTTTTATTTTGAATGCTTGCTTTTAGAGAGAAGACAACATGGCCCCATGCCCTCTCCCCAATCCTGTGCCCTCCAATCAGCCACCCCAAGGGGAAGGGGGGACCTAAAGAAAGTGGGAAAAACGCAACAGCAACAACAAAATGCTTTTATTTTATCTAAGCCCTGTAGCAAGATTCATTCGTGTTGTTTCTCTTTGGCAGTTCTTTCCTTTATATGCAATAACAAGGTTTTAAAAAATAATAAAGAAGAAGCGAGACTATTAGACAAAGTATTTATGTAATTATTTGATAACTCTTGTAAATAGGTGGAATATGAATGCTCGGAAAATTAAACTTTAATTTATTGACATTGTACATAGAGCTCTGTGTAAATAGGATCGCAACTGTCAGGTTTTGTGTTCTTGTTTTCCTTTCGTCGGTTTTATTTCCAGGTCACAGAATCGCTGTTAACTCTAGAAAACACACTTTCTGCACCTAGGCCAGCACACTTTGAAGGGAGTCCTCTGCAAAAAAAAAAAAATAAAATGAAAAAGTATTTTTTAATGCCCCAAAGTGGGGGAAAATGCTGTTTCTTCTTGTTGTTTTGGCCAACACTGGGGGAGAGAGTGTCACGTCCCACCTCCACTTTAAATTCCTTAAAATATCACGGGAGATTGCTGCGGGAAGGGAGGGGACCCCACAGACTGGTTTGACGTTCTGATTCTTCTCTTGTATTTGTACTTGCTAGTCTCTGGTTTCCTCAGAACAAAGTGAAATTGACTACTGTTGTCAATATTGATGGTATTTTGAATTGGTGCCTGTAGAGATTCGCCGTTTCAGAAGTCGGGTGCTGAGAGATGGCTTAAAGACAAAAATTCATGAAGGTATATTTTGTGTTATAGTTGTTGATGAGTTCTTTGGTTTTCTGTATTTTTTTCCTCCCTCTTTAAAACATCACTGAAATTTCAATAAATTTTTATTGAAATGTCTTTGGGCCTCGTGTTAAATGCTTTCTAAATGTAGTCTCTCACCCTTCCCTTCGCCTTTAAATAATCAAGACTGCCCCCAGTGAACCAAAAGGAGATGTCACTCGAGTTACAAAGCTAAAAACAAAAGTCCCTTACTAGGCGATGGGACGCTGCAACCTGAAATTACTTTTCCTTTAGATTAGGGGGCAAAACGCCCAGCCTAAAGGGGCCTGATGGGATCTGAGAATGAAGAGTTCTTTCAGATAAGTTTTCACGCAAAAGCACTGCCCTGCCCCCTAAGTCAGCTCTTCCCACACAAATCCGACCCCAAATAAGTTGGCACATGAATGTTTTTCTTTTTAAGCTTGCCCTCTCTTTTGACATCGATCTGGGGAATTCAAGTCAAAACGACCTCCTCGAACCCGCGTCTTTGGCGCGGGAGAAGGCAGGCAGGAGCCCCTCGCAGCCAGACCGGCTTCGGCAGGGCTGCGGCCCTTTAGGTTGTAGAAGTGGGAAGCCCCCCTTCTCCCCCCACCCCGCGCCCCCCACACCCAGATGGAGCCTGGCTGGCCAAGGCGCCCCGGCGAGGCCCCAGCCATCCCGAGTCGTGCGTGCGAAGCGCGACCGCTCCGCGCAAACTTAGCTGTGTCACGCGAGGGAGTAGGGAAGTTCTCCCCGCAAGGGAAAGGCAATTCCAGGGCGCATATTTCACCCCCTCCAAGGGAAGAGTCACCCAGGAGGCTGACAGCCTCCCCTCGTTTTCCCCTTCAAGCGTCTCCAGGCAGTTTGGGGAGCTGCCTTTTGAAGTTCAGCTCATCTCTGAAACGTTCAATAAAAAATGATGAGGCGGTGTCAGTCTTTCGGTCTCCCCACCCCCCAGCCTCGCCTCGGAGGTGTGTGTCTGTCTGGGCAAGGGGGCGGCACGGGAAGGTTCTCGAGGGTTCGTCCTTAGGCCTCGTCTTGCCCTGGGGGCCATGACGTGAGGACCCAGCCGGAGTCTGCCTGGCGGCTGCTTCCCTCCCCACCCCCACCCCTTGGAGCCCGCCAGCCCGGCCCCATGTCCCTGTCACCTTCAGGCCTCTTGAATGGCCGGCGAGGAGGACACCTCCTCCCCTCCTCCTGTACTTGGAAGGGGATCGAGGTCGAGACCTTTGGGAGAGAGGAGCAAACCCCTTCTATCTGGAGCCAGGCGCGCGGAGACCCCGGCAGCCTCTCCTGCGCTGTCTACGGGGGCGGGAGGGAAGGCAACCCGTGTCCGGAAGGAGGAGGTGGAGGCCTTGAGCTGAGAGAGGGCCTGGGGACTTTTAGGGGCGGCAGCTCCCCGGAGGACCCGGAGACCAGCGTGGCTCGCGCCTGTCGCGCCGCGGCTGCAGCGGAACAGGGCCGGTCTCGGCCCAATCCCAACGCGCGGTGCCCGCGCGCTGAGAAGCTGGTGGCTGGCTGTTTGCGCCCTGCTGCGAGCTCCCAAACTGGGGACAAAATAAGTCAGCCTCCCAAGGGAAGAAATGATTTTCTTTCTGAGTCCAGATTTACTAACCTCCCCACCCCCATGCCCAGATGTGGGGACAGTACTCAGACGTGCGTCCCGCCCCTCCTGCAGACTTCTGCGTATCTTATTTGTATATAGTGATGTTAATGAGTAACTCGCGGCGCTGATGGACGGGGGTGAACGGCTCGCAATCTCTCTGGATTTCGTTGCCTATTACTCACCTGGCGCCGGTCGCAATCTCGCCGCGGGCTTTATGGTGGCGGCGGCCGCCGCGGAGGCCACTCGGGGCCGGCGCCTTCGCTTGTTTTCCGGGCTTCGAGTGCCACCTATCTGTCCGGCCCACGAATGCGCCCTGGTCGCCACCGCT
>NW_007258841.1:1298397-1314143 GCF_000164805.1 Carlito syrichta
CCCCCCGCCCGCTCCCCACCCTCAGCTTCGGAAGCAGCAGCCATCGTCTCTTTCCTGGGTATCACTTTCACTCTTGTTTGGGCCTCAGATGAGAAAAACAGTCCTTCCCTCCTCTGGGTTTCCAAAGAACGTTCGACAATCCAGTGAGGGGACACTGGCCGGTAATTCTCTCACCAAGTACCTTGTTGTTCCTTAGACACCTGGTGTAGACCCTGGTTGGGGACCCCGCCCAGCAGGGGCTAACCTGAATTCGTGATGGGGAGATAAAGGATACTGCTTTCCTCCAACGTGTACACCTCAAATTCCACCCTGGGGACGACTTCCATTTGCCTGGATGCGCTCTGTCTTATCCGACAACTCTGGAAATTGTTGTTTTGAAACTAGTCTCGTCTACAGGGACAGAGGCCAGGCTCGCAGGGGCAGCAGTCCCTACGGTTCCCGGCGGGGTTCAGCAGCCGCAGCCTGCAGGGCCGAGCTTCCGTGATTTGTAGATGTAAGGTGACAAATGCGGGTGCCGGCCAGAGGCCTCCGGCCCCCGCCTGTCGGGAAGGTCGGCTCCAGTCCCGGCTGCGCCCTGGCGTCTGAGACCCGCGGAGGGGATGGGGGCGGGGGCGCCTTTTGCTGTGCTTTGAGCCGCGGGTGAAGGCGTCCGGGTTCCTGCTGACCTCCCGGCGCTAATTGCAGGGGCCGAAGGGCGCGCTTGGACTGAGGCAAGGGTCACGACCCTGCGCTCCCGCCTCCCGTGGTCCCGGCAACCTCCAGGAGCCGGGTGCGTGCAAGGGAGCGCGCGCGCAGGGCCTCTCTCTGGATCTGCGCTGTCCTGAGACCCACCCTTACTTGGTGGGACCGGTTCTCCACAAGTCGGTCGTTAGAAAATTTCTGTCCAACAAGGAAAACCCGGGTTCTGACCTTTCCCTTAAGCCAGCAGACAGACAGCCGCCTTCGGGCGCTACCAGAGGCTTCACGTCTGCGCACTTTCTGCCTCGCTGGTTTCCAAGTTGGACCCGGAGGCAACCAGCCAAGAGAGAGTGGCTGTCGGGGTGTAGCTGCGGGTCTGAGCGCGGCGACCTGGGCTCTGATGTAGGTAGCCCGGTGTACGTTTGTGCCTAGGGACAGGGAGCGTCCTGGGCTCGGGAGCTGCAGGTGTCGGGAGGATACGTGTGTGTTTGCGTGTACTTGTGCGCGCTCCATCTGCAGACGTCTCTTCCAATTTGGGTTTAGAAGTTCATGCGCAAGACAGTTCCGGATGTGGATGCATTTGGTTGTTTTATAATCAAGATGCGTATAATCAAGAAGTATATGTTGCAGATGTCGGCGTTCAAAGTACACGTAACAAGAATAATAAAAATAGCTGGCGTACAAAGGTCATGTGCACGAGCCAGGCGCTCGGTGAAGCACCCCACAAAAGTGACCTGTTAGCCTTCACAATTAACCCTGTAAGGTGTGCACGATTTCTATTTTTTTCCAGAGAAGGAAACTGAGGCACAGAGCAGCTAAGTCACTCAACCAAGAACCCACCCCCACGCCCCGGGAAATTATGGAGCCGGGATTCAAACCCAGGTGGGCTCCAGGATCCAACCTAATCCCCATTCCTGATTCAGGTAGAGCGCAGGTGCCTGCGGTGCGTGCACCCCGGATGTAGAGAAATCTGTGGGTGTGTTCTGCATTTTGGAGTGCGTTTCTCGGACGCGAGCTTTTAACTTTCTTCGCGCACCGGTGGTGCGGTGTGAAAGTCCAGCTCTCCTTTCGGCATTCCACTCCTCGGCCCACTCTCGCCTCTGTTCCGGGTGAAGGCCGCGGGGTCCAGGCCTTTGTTCCCGGGTAGAGGAAGAGAGAGGTTGCTTGAGGGTGGAATGCCCTATTTTTAAACGCCCGCGGCGGAGCACTGGAAGGATCGTGTTCTCCGTCCGGTTCTGAGCCGCCAGGGAGAGGGGATTACACCAGTGCCGGCGAGCGCCTGGGCCGGCTGGGTGACCAGGCTCACTCCGGGGTTCCCTGGGCCGCGGGGTCCTTGGCTGAATCGGGCCTCCTCCCCGCGTCCCCAGCATTTGTCGCGCGCCTGTCTCCGAACGCGAAGGCACTCTGTGGGCACAAAGACCTTCAGCTCTTTCCTACTTAGACACCGTCCAGCCGCCAGGAACCTAAGCTCTTCCCGCCCTCTGCACCCCAACTCCTCGGCCCCAGCGGAAAGCAGAGGGCACGGTTGGTCGAAAGGAGGATTCTGCCTAGAAGGTGGTCAAGGGTGCCGAGGGCGCAGCCCGGCCAAGGAAGAGCGCGGCCCGGTGATGGGGCAGCGGGCCTGGCTTCCCGCAGCCTGGCAGCCGCAAGTCCCTCGCCCCCAGACAGCTAGGGCCTGGGTCTAGCCGCAGACCGGGCGGGGGCGAAAACAAGTTATTTGAGTCGAAAATAGCGCGAGTCCTAAATCCGAGGCTCCCTTGCCCCGCGGTGAGGGTGAGGTCAGGCGGCCTCTGTTCCTGGCTCTCAGGCTGGAGCGCAGTCCCTGGGCCGGGGGCTAAAGCGAGGAGGGCTGGGGGAGGGGGACTGTCCGGTCCGGTCCGGCTCTCCACCCGTTCCCACCCCCACGGGTCCCCATCCCAGTCTGCCTGTCTATTCTGGCTTTTGAAATGCGATCCCCAGCGCCACTTCGGTTTCCCGCTAATGACCCGGGCTCTGGTTTCTGGGTTTGGGAATTGCACCCGAAGGAGACGCTCGTTTCCCCAGGCCCGACCGCCACCTCTCGCCCAGGTGCGCGACCCTCGCCCCTCCAAGGTCCCCAGGGCGTCAGGGACACCGCGGGCCCGGAACTGCCACTCGGGCGCGAACTTTTTTCCGGCTACATTTTGCGCGTTGTCGTCCGCCCAGTCCCTAGCGCGGGCATCTTAGGCGTAATTTTTTCCCTTTTAATGCCAGAACCAGGAGCCTCTCAATCGTGCAGGAGCCCCAGCTGTCTCGGGTCGTGACTCGAGTCGCCCCCAGCTCCCAAGCCTTCCGGCCCAGGCTTCGAGCCGCCGTGTGAGCCCGTTGGAGGGACCAACGCTGGTGGTGGGCGCACACCCGCAGGGCGCACCCAGCACCTCAACTGACACCCGGCCCTCCCCGGGCGCCCACCCGTCCCGGGTCGGGCACCCCTCAGCTAACTGGACATTCCCCAGGAGGCGCAGGGCTCCCGATTCCAGTCAATCCCCTGAAATCAGAGACAAACGTGTGTTATTGTGCGTGGGTGCACAATTCTTTGAGGGGGCCCTACATTTCTGAGGCCGCCCTGCAATTTCTCCCAGTTAAGACCCACTCACTGTTCTGGAGACAATAAAAATGGGGAAGGGGGAACATTTAGGGTGGTCTCTGTTGCTTCTAGTCTTGGCTAAGTCGAATTTAACTTTAGGAATTCTCTCTCTCTCTCTCTCTCTCTCTCTCTCTAGGAAGGACACTATTTTCTTGCTTGTTTTAAAGCTAAGCTCCAGACCCCGAAGGCCTCTGGCAGTGTATAATTTTTTGATTAATTAATGATATTAACTTATCAACCCAATGATTATAAGCAGTCATTATCACCCTTAATGAATTCTGTGTTAATTTCCTGTTGCTAAGGTCATCCCCACTCCGCTAGGACAGGTAATTAAAGGAAACCACTTTTCATAAAACAGTATTACTTTTTACTAGGCACCGCCCATCTCATGATCAAGAGTAAAGAAGCCTCAGGGAGAGGCTCTTCCTGGAGAGACTCTTGGGGTCCCTGTTGAGGGTTCCCTGGCTTCTGCACCCCCTCACCTTCCACCGCCATACACTTCATAGCGATGTGATAATATGGCTCGGTTTCATTTGTATTTGAATTTTTAAAAAGACGTAGTTCTTTTGTTAAAGCCGCACTTGGTAGAATGGGACCTTGAATGTGAAAAGTTGGGGGCCTAGGAGGGGTGCAGAGGGGTGGTTTGGGGTTTGAGGCTTACCTGAGCCTTTTTTTTCAAGGCAAATGTTAAGTCTCTTTATCTTTATTGCCTAGCAATGCCTAGGACAAAGTAGGCATCCACCCACAGCTTGTGTGTGGCACAAGTCTGAACGTGTCTGGGGATCCCATCACGGACAAGGCAGTCATTATCATGGTTACCGTGGATATCTTTTTCTCCCTGTCATGCTCCATTCTTGGGTCTCTTTCATTTTTTCATTCAGACAAATGTACCAAAAGCACATGAAAATTCACAAACTTAAAGGAACATTCTAGACATGGCGGTGTGTTTGCAGGAAGAGGGAGTCATACCTCGTTCCCCTCCTAGTGCAAAACAGAAGCCCCTCTGTGCCCCCAGTCCCTGCCTCAATGAATCCCTCTTGGTCACACTTAACCACCTAGGGATGGGTATTTCTTCCAGGTGCCAAGGCAAGATTGATTTCTGAGGCTACCTATTTCTCTCCACCACCACCCTCCTGCTGCTCCCCCATACTCCCCTTTCAGGCCCCCACAATACAGAATTCCTCACCAACCTCTATTCCACTCCAAACTTCCCCCCAACCTTCTCAAAGGCAAATCATGAGAAAAATGTGGCTAAGGAGGCCAGTGTCTGGTGACAGCCTGTGTCTGCCTCACTGGGAGCTGAGGACACAGCGCCTTTTCTCTTTTTGTGGATCAACAGGTCATCTCTGCACTGGTTTTCTTTGACATTAAAGTCCTCCTGGCGTTATTTCCCCAATTTTGAAGTGGGACAGAGACGTCAAAGCGGGAAGGGGAATCTACAGTCAGTAAGCTCTTGGTTCCTCTGGGGAAATTTTTCAAGCTACCTATTTTGCAAAACCCAAGGGAGTTTACAGAAATAAAAGAAATTCCGTGTTCCCACCCGCCTGCCTTTGCTAGACTGTTCTTTTGCCGCCATCTGCTGGTGTCACAGGGAAGTGCATGGGGCTTTTCCAATACTGGGAGGCTGAGTCATGATCATTTATCATTCATTCATCCAGCAAATAATCATCGCGGAGACATGGTCTCTGTTCTTATGAAATTGGATTCCAGTGAAGCAAGTCTCATAGAAATTCAATGAAAGAAGATACAGAAGGATTACGGTGGCAAAGGAAAGAGTTGGAATTGGGAGACAGAAAAATGGAGTTGGAGTCCTGACTTTGCCATCTATTTGCTAGATGTCCTCTGATCAGGTGGCTTAATGTTTCCAGGCCTCAATTCCTCACAAAATAAGAGTGGGACAATGATACCTCCAAACTTACAGGCAGGAGTGCTGTGATAAACAAAGGACAAACACCCTTGCATATCACCTGCTCTGTCAATAGTTCCTATTCTCAGCCCCCTTTGGGATTTATGGAGGTAAATCCAAACAAAGGCAGAGTTTATTTCGGTAGCTTTTCCTTCCTCTTTAGTGTTCTGGAAAATTATTCCCTCACCCCAACTGCAGTAGTCTCCAGCAATGTAATTCAACTAATATTTATTGAGCAGGGATTCTGGATATGGGTTAAAAATACTCCAAGATCAGTAAGACTAGCTTGGCCCCCCAGCTAGCTGTCTTCTTAAATGAGGGTCACACACTGACTGAGAAAGCTCCAAAGGGTTATGCCAATCCCAGCTGCCGCTAGACTTCTCACCTGTGGCACTCCAAATTCATGCTTGCCTGTCTCCCCTCAAGTCCACTGGCCATACCACTGCAGGACTGATCCCATGGCCCTCATCGATGTTCTCTTTCAATGACTCCCATGGCCCACAGCGTCAAATCAAACGTTTGCAGGCCTCTCAAGGTATGCATGATCTGGGCCCCACATCTCTCTCCAAACTCACTTTGCCCTATTCCTTAAAACCAAACTATGAGACCCGGTGTGGTGGCTCATGCCCTGCAATCCCAACACTTAGGGAGGTTGAAATGGGAGGACTGCTTGAGCCCAGGAGTTTGAGAACAATCTAGGCAACAGAGCAAGACCTCATCTCTGAAAGAAAAAAAAAATTAGCCAGGAAAGGTGATGCTACTTGGGAGGCTGAGGTGGAAGGATCACCTGAGCCTCGGAGTTCAAGGCTGAGGTAAGACAAGAGCGTGTCACGGCACCCTAGCCTGGGCAACAAGTGAGACTCTGACTCAAAGAATAAAAATAAAAAATGCCCAAATCACCATATTTCTTCTTCCCTACTCAAGGTCTTTGCATACATTTCCCTCTGCCCAAGGTTTTTCTATCCTGGCATTGTTGATTTTTCAAACACGAGAATTCTCTGTTGTAGGGGGCTGCCCTGTGCATTGTAAGATGCTTAGCAGTATCCTTGGCCTCTAACCACCAGCCAGTAGCATCTTCTCCTCTAGTTGTGTCAATTAACAAAATACGTCGGGCCAGCGTGGTGGCTCACGCCTGTAATCCCAGCACTTTGGAAGACGGAGGCAAGAGGATTGCCTGAGCCCAGGAGTTTGAGACTAGCCTGGGCAACTTAGCAAGACCTTATCTCTACAATTAAAAAAAAAAACTAGCCAGGCGTGGTGGCGCATGCTTGTGGTTCCAACTACTTGGAAGGCTGAAGTGGAAGGATCTTCTGAGCCCAGCAGGCCAAGGCTACAGTGGCCATGAGCATGCCACTGCTCTCCAGCCTGGGCGACAGAGTGAGATTCCTACTCCAAAAAAAAAAGGCTCCAAACATTGCCAAGTGTCCCAGGTGGTGGGAAGGAGTGGCCTGAGACCCAATGCCTTAGTCTGAATCCCTCTTCCACCTTTCTTCTTGGGTTCATTTCAGCATGCACATTAAATGCCACTTGAATAAAAAAATGTACGTAATGGTTTATTCTGAGCCAAATGTGGGTGACCTCAGGCCTACAGCACCTGTCCCCAGGAGGTCCTGAGAACATGTGCCCACCATGCTTAAATTATAGCTTGGTTTTATATATATTTTTGGACAGAAGTCACAGAAAACCCTAAACAATACATGTGGGATTTACGTTGGTTTAATTCAAGACGATGGGGAATCTCTAAGTTGTGAGGGGGAAGATGGCTTGCAGGTTAAGGTGGATTCAAAGATTTCCTGACTGGGAATTAGTCTGCAAGAGTTTTCTTTCTTTCTTTTTTTGGAGTCTGAGTCTCACTCTGTCGCCCAGACTGGAGTGCAGTGGCCGCTCATTGCAGCCTCGACCTGCTGGTCTCCAGAGATCCTTCTGCCTCAGCCTTTTAAGTAGCTGGAACTACAGGTGCGCTACCATACCCAGTTAATTTTTTTATTTATTGTAGAGATGAGGTCTCACCAAGTTGCCCAGGTGGGTCTCGAACCCACGGGCTTAGGAAATCCACTCACCTCAGCCTCCCAAAGCACGGGATTACAGGCTGAGCCACTGAGCCCGGCTGCAAGAGGTTTCTAAGGAATAAAAAAATTTTTAGATTTAGAGGGTGCACCTGTGTGTTTATTACACGAACATATTGTGTCATGGTGGGGACTGGGTCTCAGGTGGCCCATTCCCCAGATAGTGACCACTGTGCCCCATAGGTAGTTTCTGAACACCAGCCTCCCTACTTCTCCCCCCTTATCAGTGTCCCCAGTGTCTAGTATTTCCATCTTTGTGACTGTTCTCCTCCCACATATGAGTGAGAAGATGCAGTGTTTGGTTTTCTGTTTCTGAGTCAGTTTACCTAGGATGACAATCTCCAGCTCCATCCATGCTGCTGCAAAGGACACGATTTCATTCTTTCTTATGGCTGCCATCAAATGTCACCTTGGCATTAAACACTTTTCTAACCTCCCAGACCGGTTTAAGTCTCCCTGTTGGAGGCTCTCTGAGTCCCTAATACCTCTCCTACTGAGATAATAATCTTAATTAGATACATTTTTAAATAAGATATTTAGTAATCCAGGGCTTGGTGGCTCAGCCTGTAATCCTGCGCTTTAGGAGGCCGAGGTGAGTGGATTGCCTGAGCCCGAGGGTTCGAGACCTGCCTGGGTAACTTGGCGAGACCTCATCTCTACAATAAAAAAAAAAAAATAGCCGGGTGTGGTAGTGCGTGTCTGTAGTTCCAGTTACTTGGAAGGTTGAGGCAGAAGGATCGCTGGAGCTCAGCAGGTCGAGGTTGCAGTGACCGAGAGCAGCCACTGCACTCCAGTCTGGGCGACAGAGTGAGACTCCAACTCAAAAAAAAAAAAAAAAGAAGATATTTAGTAATGCTCCCCTGCCCTCCAAGAAGTGTAAGAAGCCTGAGGGTAGGGACCTGGTGGGCCTTATTCCCTGAACTGCTCATCACCAGATCTTGCTAATGACAGGTATTCAGTGAAGTCTTCCTGCACGGTCATGTGCTACTGACCAAGGTTGCTTTCAGAGTTTGTTGAGTTGTTTACTCTGCTTGAAAGTCTGAGGTCATTTGGGACATCTTCCCTTGTCACTCCAGCATTTCTCTGCCGTCCTTAGGCCTGGATGCTCAGGGGCAGACATCACCAGACATCAGCAACGGCATCAACAAACTCTGGCCTGCAGGCCAAGCCCAGCCTACCACCTATTTTCATAATGACCTGTGAGATAAGAAAGGCTTTTACTTTTTTGGGGGTGGGGGTTGGAGTCCCACTCTGTCTCTCAGGCTGGAGTGCAGTGGCATGCTCACCACCACCACAGCCTCGACCTGCTGGGTTCAGGTGATCCTTCCACCTCAGCCTTCCAAGTAGCTGAAACTACAGGCAAGTGCCACCACACCCAGCTAATTTATTTATTTATTGCAGAGATGAGATCTCACCAAGTTACCTGGGCTGGTCTTGAACTCTTGGGCTCAGGCAATCCTCTCACCTCGGCCTCCCAAAGTGCTGGGATTAGAGGCATGAATCACCATGCCCGGCCTAGCTTTTACTTTTTTAAAAGGTTGGGGACAAAAAATCAAAAGTAGAATAATGCTTAGTGATGTGAAAATTATAAGCGAATTTTAGTTGTCCTAAATAAGGTTCCTATTGGACCCCAGCCACGTCCACTCATTTATGTATTATCTTGTTGCAGCAGGAACAGGATGACTCAAAAAACTGGGCGTATTGATGATCTGTCCTTTTGCAGAAGAAGCTTGCCGACCCCTGGTCGACAGGAAGACATGGCTACTCCACCCATTTTTCAGAACACAAAACTGTGCCACAAACTGCAAAAAAGCCTGGGACCCAGTTACAGTTACATTGAGAGGAAGTTGAACAAAGAAGGCGGACCAGAAGCCCATTCCCTTGAAGACTAGGCTCCCAGCCTGCTGAATGAGGCTAATAATAAGAATTCTAAAATTGTTTTGAAATGAAAATGAAGCCAAGTGTGGTGACTCACACCTGTAATCCCAGCACTTTGGGAGGCTGAGGCGAGAGGATTGCCTGAGCCCGGGGGCTTGAGATCAGCCTGGGCAACTTGGTGAGACCATGTCTCTGTAATAAATCAAGAAAAATTAACTGGGCATGGTGGCACATGCCTGTAGTCCCGGCTGCTTGGAAGGCCGAGGCTGAAGGTTTGCCCGAGGCCAGTAAATCGAGGCTGCGTTGGCTGTGAACGTGCCAATGCACTCTAGCCTAAGCGAAAGGGTGAGACTCCATCTCAAAAAAAAAAAAGAAAAAAGAAAAAGAAAGAAAGAAAAAAGAAAAGAAAAGAAAAGAAAAGGCCCTGGCTGCAGGATGTCTCATTTTAAAATGACTCAGTCAAAGGTTAAAAATAACAGATTGCGAGAATCAAAGGAAAGTGAACAGAGGTGGGTCATGCAGGCTCAAGGTGAAATCAGCTTTGTTTTAGATTCCTCCCTGGGTGAAGTCAAATCAGAATGCCTGAAACTGAAAGACAAAAGCCTGACTCCCGTGAATGGCTTTTTTTGTGATTTGCTTTCCTTTAGACTGAATGGAGGAGCCATAAGGTCATGTTTATTCCTTTCTAATGCTTGTAGCAATTCAGTGCACACAAAAGAGATTACCATAATTTCTTTTTCTCTCTCTCTCTTTTTTTCCTAACATTTCCTATTGCAGATAAAAGCTTTCCCTTGGAGGAAACTGAGGCTTGGAGAATGTGGGTGATTTGCCCGGGGTTCCCCTTCCAAAACGTGGGGCCTCCCCCTTCGTGCCCTTCCTAGATGGTGATGCCCTTAATGAGAATCTCGTTATTTATCATTTTGAAGCCCCAGGAATTACAGACCCCAAACCCAAGCTGAAAATGGAGGCAATTACCCAGATAATTTAGGTAAACGTTGGGGTTGTGTTGTGAGTGTTTTAACATCCACCTCTGAATCATTGGAGTAATTGTTTCCACTCCGGCTTCTCATTGTGTTGTTGAAGAGGCCAATTCTCCCCCTACGGCTCCGGTTTGTTTTGTCCCAGCTGAGCAAGGCCTGGTAGCTAAGCGGAGAGGGCAAGAACAAAACCCCAAGGAGCGGGACGCAGCGGGCAGGCTCTGGGGGGCCAAGCCCATTTGTGCGTGAAGTCAATCACCTTTGTACTTCCACAAAAACCCCATCCAGGAGGTACATTCAACTCCTAGCGATCCTGTCCTGAAAATGCTCCCAACATGTAAAATATCAAAGTACCAGTGGTGTGTGTGTGTGTGTGTGTGTGTGTGTGTACGCACTCAAAATTAAAATTAAGCAAATACAGCGGAATTTTTGGAAAATAAAAGCTGAAAACAAGTCTCCGATAGTTTCTTAGAAAAAAGAGAGTGACTTTTGAAGTCAGATATCTCTGTGCTCCCCATCTGTCACCTCGACTGCCGTCCCTCACGCCATCCTCCCCCGCCATGCCTCCCATTTGCTTAGAAGCCCTGTGACCCTGGAAAGGGCCTAAGCTTCTTGGAGTCTTCACTTCCCTCCTCTTAAAACAGGGCTGATAATGATCCCAGCTTTATAAGGTTGTTAGGAGATGATGCAGATCCAGCACAGGGCCCAGGGCCTGAAGCAGCAAGTCTGATGCACGCCTGCTATTATTACTGTTTATGGGGTCTGAGATCCCATCTGCTAAAGTGAACACAATCACATGCATACCAGAAACAAGGCAGCTACCCTAGACCTCCCAGCCAGGCCCTTTCCTGGCCAGCACAGCATGGCGAAACAGGAAGGCTGGTGCCCACAGACACCCGAACAATGGGAAATCCATGCATTAAAATTTTATAGACTGCGGCCGCCCAGTTCAAAAGGAACAGGCTTTAAAGAAAAGCGAACTGGTGTCCAATGACATCAAGTAGAACCAGGAGCCCCAAAGTACATAAGCTTCTTGTCTCTGTTCTTATTTATTTATCACTGCTGCTCACGCCAGTCAGGGCAGCAGGGGGTTGGCAGGCTTACTGATAGGTAGAGATAAGGAAGTGGAGGCGCAGAAAGGGTTAAGCCCTGATGTCAGGGCTCAAAGCCTTCTCAAGGCCAGAGAACTCCGAGTTCCATAAACACAAGGCCAACCCAGAAAGAAAAAAAAAAAGGGAATATACAAATGTTGAGTGTCAATCAAAGCACATGCAGGGATGCTAAAACTCAAACAGGTGTTCTGGCTCCAATCATTGCACGTCCATGGCAACCTTCCATTGGAATAGCCATTCCCAGTCCAACTGCACCTAGGGAGTTTTATAGGTTCCCAGTACCTGAGTTCTAGCCTAGAACTCAGGTTGAATCAGAGTTTGAAAGATAGGCCCCCCTTCACTGTAGTTTTTTATTTTTTGCTGGGGTGCAGTGGCTCATCATAGCTTTGGTCTCCTGGGCTCAGGCGATCCTTCTGCCTCAGCCTCCTGAGTAACTGGGACTACAGGTGCACACCACCATGCCCAAATAATTTTTTGAATTTTTGTAGAGACGTGGTCACGCCATGCTGCCTAGGCTGATCTTGAACTTCTGGGTTCAGGCAATCTTCTCGCCTTCGACTTCCAAAGTGCTGGTAATACAGGCATAAGCCACTGTGCCTGGCCCTAGTTGTAGTATTTTTCTAGAGCTCCCTATGTGACTCAGAGAATATTGACACCATTTGGAGGCATTGGTAATCCCTACAGGCCATGTGTGGATCTCACTTTTAGGAGCTAGAAGGGAAAAATCAACCTTTTCCACTTTTTGATTCAAAAGAGGTTTCAAAGGGGGCAAGAAAGAAGAAATGTTTTTGTAGTTTGTTGATTATGTGTAGACATGCGTTTTTTCTGGATAGATGGTCTACAGTTTTTATTAAATTTTTAAAGTACATAAATAGCGATTCCCTCACTGAAAAGTTTAAAAGTCAACGTTCCAAGATCAAATCAAATTAAGTAAATGTCATGAAAGAGACTGCGGAGGGCTAGGGAAGAAATCTTATGTGACTGTACCCACTGCTGCTGTGTCCAACACCGAGCTGAAGCTGTTCCCAACTGTGACCCTCTCTTTCCTGATTCTTCTGACCTTCACTGATCCTGGTGGCCAAGTGTCCTTGAAATCACTTTCTTTCCTCTTTTCCCATGACCCCTCTGCCCCTCCATCTCTGGCCATCTTCCTACTCAACACACTTGCAGGGTTTTTTCTTCTGGATTTGCATCTTTGGTCCCTTTTTCTTCTCAGTAGATAGGGTCTCCTTATTCCACGGCTCCCTAATAATCATGTTGGCTTCAAAGTTGGCCCCTGTCTGGGCAGATCTTCTTTTGAGCTCCAGGCCCAGGAGGAAATACTAGGAGTCTCTACCTAAACATTCCAAAGGCAGCATATTCAACCTGAACCCGTTATCCTTTCTTCCCAGTTCTCCCTCTATATTTCTTGATATCCATCAATCCATTCATCCATCCACCCACCCATCCTTCCGACAACTATCTACTGAAACCCTCCTTGCACCAAGCAGTATGCTAAGTTTTTTTTAATGAAGGGGACCCTCCAAAATTCAGAATTTATTTATAAAAACCATATATTCTTGCATGTTTAAACTTCAGTCACCTTCAAAGTACTCTCTGTTTGATGTAGTACATCTATTGAGATGTTTTTTCCACTACTCAAAATGGCTTCTTTTAAAAAATTTTAAAGATGTGGGGTACAATTCAGGGTTAGGTATACAAATGTTCATTATGCAGGTACCCTTGTTGATGAGGTGTGTCAAAACAGTTTTTGAACTCATCCGTTTGATGCCCTTTAGTGCTTCTGCCATTTTTTGTTTCACATTGGGAAAATGTTTCCCTTTGAGGACTTTTTTCATCAGGGGAAACAAAAAAATAAAGGTTGCTTGGGGCAAGATTGAGTGAATGGGGATGGTAGGGCACAGGGGTCAGGCTGTTTTTTTGACAAAGACAGCTGAACACTCAGCACAGCATGGGCAGGTTGTTCTTATAAATCACCCATCATGAAATAGACACATGTGAAGAATCTCCAAAAAAAATCCACTGAAAACGACTGCAGCCTCTCACAACAGTGCTAGCTGGTATGCTGATGTCGATGGGTTCCTAGAAAATTTATTTAGCAGGGGAAGTCTGTACTACAAGGGGCCTGCCCTCCAAAAAATAATTCAGATTTTCTTGAGTCCCCTCTACTATATCTTTTTTTTTTTTTGAGATGGGGTCTTGCTCTCTCAGCCAGGCTGGGGTGCACTGACATGCTCAAGCAATCCTTCCATCTCAGACTTCCAAATAGCTGGGACTACAGGGGTGAGCCACCACACCCAACTAATGTTCTTATTTTTTGTAGAATCAGATCCTTCTATGTTGCCCCTGTTGGTCTGAAATGGTTGGCCTCAATCAACCCTTCCATCTCAGCTTCTCAAAGTGCTGGGTTTACAGGTGTGAACCATTGTGGCTGGCTTTACATTATTTTATCTATCTATCTGTCTATCTATCTATCTATCTATCTATCTATCATCTATCTATCTGACAGGGTCTTGCTCTGTTACCTAGGCTGGAGTACAGTGGTGCAATCATAATTCACTGTAGCCTTGAACTCCTGGACTCAAGCAATCTTTCTGTCTCAGGCTCCCCAATAGCTGGGATTACAGGTATAAGCCACTGTGTCCAGCTAATCTTTTTTTCTGTAAAGATGAGTCTCACTATGTTGTCCAGGTTGGTCTCAAGCTCCTAGCCTCAAGTGTTCCTCTTGTCTCAGTCTCCCAAAGTGCTGAGATTACAGGTGTGAGCCACCACACCCAACCTATGCTAAGTTTTAAGAAGACAGAGATGGTCCAAACAGACACATCCCTGCCCTTATGGAGTCGATAGTCTGTAGAAGGAGACAGTTCTTAAGCAAGAAAACATACAAATGTATATCAGCGTACACCTTGTGAGAACATCTGTTAAAGGAAAAGAACGGGATTCCAGACAAAAGAATAACTCGGACTGTTCATCAGCCCATGGGAGTCAAATGTAGTCATGAGAAATTCAAGAATAAACTAGACATTTTTAGGATGGTCTGGGAAGGTGTCCTCAAAGAAGTGTCATCTGAGCTGAGACATGAAGGACAGATTGGGGTTAGCCAGGTGATGAGTAGAAGGATACTTAAGGGATGAAGTATAAGGTGGTCAGCAGACCCCCAGGAAAAATAAAGCGTCTGTCTCCACCATCCGCACATTCTGGAGGAAAGCAGATCTGTTAAAAAAAGAAACCCTAGAAGCCAAATATTTGCCTGGGACAAGAGGGGAGGGAGTGGCTGCAGTCAAGTACACGACAGTGCCATAGCTATGGCAAGACAGGCCTACATTTAGTTATTTATCCAACAAGTACTTATTGAGCACCTATTGTATGTCTTGCATAGTTAGCAATGTGTGCAGTGATGATCGAACCCTAAGCTCATGGAGTTCACTGCCAGTTCAGTTCAGTTCCTTTTTAAGGGAAAGAATGTTAATTTAGCCCCTTGGAAGTCCTTAACTCTTTGTGGAGTCATCAACTTTGATAGATTTGTAAAGTCTACAGACCCCTTCTCAGATGAATGCTTTTATTTATTTATTTATTGAGTCGGAGCCTCATTCTGTCACCCAGGATGGAGTACAGTGGCACGCTCACAGCCACCGCAGCCTCGACCTGCTGGTCTCAGGTGCTCCTTCCTCCTCAGTCTTCCAAGTAGCTGGAGCTACAGGCACGCACTACCACGCCCAGTTTATTTTTTTATTTACTGTAGAGATGAGGTCTCACCAAGTTGCCCCAGGCTGGTTTCGAATACCCTGGCTCAGGCAGTCCTCTCACCTAGGCCTCCCAAAGTGCTAGGATTACAGGCTGAACCACCATGCCTGGCCCGATGAATGTTTTTAAATGAATAAAATAAAGTATGTAACATTCCACAGGCAAGTCATGATTTTGAAATACACTTCTTCAGGACTCCTTTGCTTTGGACTTAAAGGGCATCCCCAGGGTGAAGACGGTGAGTCAAGTTAGCATACCCAGAAACCATGTCACGTTTAAAACCATCTGCCTTACTCTCTGCTCTGCATGTGTGCTCGTAGGACAACTTCAACTTTATTCATTCATCTGGCTTAGTAGATTCCACTTTCTCATTAGTTTTTTTTTCTTCCCCTGAGTTGGGGTCTCACTCTGACACCCAGGCTGGAGGGCAGTGGCACAATCACGGTTCCCTGCCGCTTCGACTTCCTGGGCTCAGGTGATCCTCTTGTCTCAGTCTCCCTGGTCACTGGGACTGCAGGTGCGCACCACCATGCCTGCCTAAGTTTTTTATATATTTTTTTGTAGAGATGAGTTCTCACTATATTGCTCAGGCTGGTCTGGAACTCCTGGGCTCAAGTGATCCTCCTGCCTCAGCCTCCCAAAGTACTAGGATTACAGGTTTTTCTTTTTTATTTGTTTATTTTATTTTTTTTGAGTTGGAGTCTCACTCTGTCACCCAGACTGGAGTGCAGTGGCTGCTCCCGGCCACTGCAGCCTCGCCTGCTGGGCTCCAGCGATCTC
>NW_007258841.1:1314617-1325971 GCF_000164805.1 Carlito syrichta
AAAAAAAAAAAAAATTATTTTTAATTACTATGGGTACATAATTGTTGTACCCATTAGGGTTTCTTTTTATTTATTTGTTGGGTTTTTTTTGTTTTTTGTTTTTTGAGTTGGAATCTCACTCTGTTGCCCAGATTCTAGTGCAGTGGCCTCTCCCGGCCACCGCAGCCTCGACCTGCTGGGCTCTGGCGATCCTTCCACCTCAGCCTTCCAAGTAGCCGGAATTACAAGCATGCACTACCACGCCCGGCTGATTTTTGATTTATTGTAGAGATGAGGTCTCGCTGCCCAGGCGGGTCTCGAACCCTCGGGCTCAGGCAATTCACTCACCTCGGCCTCCCAAAGGAGCGGGATTACAGGCTGAGCCACCGAGTCTGGCTTATTTGTTTGTTTTTAAGAGAGGGGATCTTACCTCTGTTACCAAGGTCAGAGTGCAGTGGCACCATCAAAGCTCATTGTGGCCTCAAACTCCTGGGTTCAAGTGATCCTCCTGCCTTAGCCTTCCAATATCTGGTACTGTGGGTGCATACCACCATGCCCAGCTAATTTTTTATACAGACAGATTCCCACTATGTTGCCTAGACTGGTCTCAAACTCCAGGCCTCAAATAATCCTATTGCCTTGGCCTCCCAAAGTGCTGGCATTATAGGTGTGAGCCACCATGCCTGGCCTTCATCAGGTTTTCTCCGTGTGTATGTGTGTGTGTTTAGAGAAAGATGTTTTGGTCAGGGGACTTAGGAAACTGCCTTGGCAGTTGTGGAATTCCCTGTGGATTCATAAGTTAGATTTCTGATGGATATACATCTGACTTCTGTGAGAGTGAGACTCAGACCACCCTAGATAGGTGTATTGTCCAGTAAAATCATTCATTCCAGAGCTCTGCCCACAGCTCCTGAATCAGAATTTCTTGGTAGGGATCCTAAGGACATGAATTATGAATTAATGTTTATAATTATTCTCTAAAGCAAGGGTCTCCAGACTTTCTGCAAAGATCAGATAGTAAATATTTTAGGCTTGGACCAGTTGTGGTGGCTTCCAGCACTTTGGGAGACTGAGGCGGAAGGATCACTTGAGCCCAGGAGTCCCAGACCAGCCTGGACAATACAGTGGGAACTTGTCTCTACAAAAAATACAAAAATAATAAAATTAGCCAGACATGGTGGTGTGCACCTATAGTCCCAACTACTTGGTAGGCTGAGGCAGGAGTTTCATCTGAATCTAGGAGGCCGAGGTTGTGGTGAGCTGTGATAGTTCCACTGCACACTAGCCTGGGTGACAGAGTGAGATCTTGACTCAAGGAAAAAAATGTTTTTAGGCTTAGTGAACCACATAGTCTCTGACATGATTATTCAAGTATGGCTGCTAAAACAGTCATAAAAAATATGAAAGACAATGACATGACTGTGTTCCAACAAAAGTTTGTTTATAGACACTAACATTTACATTTCATATAATTTTTACATGTCAAAATATTATTCTTCTTTTTTATTTTTCCAACCATTAAAAAATATAAAACCTTTCTCAGCTCACAGGTCACATAAAAAATAGGTAGTGAGCCAGATTGGACCAACAGGCCACAATTCATCAATCCTTGCTCTAGAAGGATCCACATTTTGATGATGGAATTAACACTTTTTTCTTTTCTTTTTTTTAATTTTTATTTTGAGTTGGAGTCTCACTCTGTCACCCAGACTGGAGTGCAGTGGCACGCTCCTGGCCACTGCAGCCTCGACCTGCTGGGATCTGGCAATCCTTCCACCACAGCCTTCCAAGTAGCTGGAACTATAGGCATGTGCTTCTGTGCCCGGCTAATTTTTTAGTTTATTGTAGAGATGAGGGCTCACAAAGTTTCCCAGGCGGGTCTCGAACTCGCGGGCTCAAGCAATCCACTCACCTCAGCCTCCCAAAGCGCTGGGATTACAGGTTGAGCCACCGAGCCCGGCCTCTTTTCTTTTTTTAGACAGGGTCTCACTCTGTCACCCAAGTTGGAATGCAGTGGCACATTACTACTCACTGCAGCCTTGACCTCCTGAGTTCAAGCGATGCTCTTGCCTCGTCTCTCGAATAGCTGGGACTACAGGCGTGTGTCACCATGTCTGGCTAATTTTTTTTTTTTAGAGATGAGGTTTCACTATGTTACCCAGGCTGGTCTCAAACTCTTGAACTCAAGTGATCCTCCAGCCTGGAACTTCCAAAGTGGCTGGCATTGCAGTCATGAGCCACCAGGCCTGGCTGAGAATGAGCTCTTTTCTGATAATATTCCAGAGGGATAATCACAACTCAGAAAGACAGGTTTACATTAGTGTGATTTGGGGAGTGTCTCGGGGATTGTTTATTTATTTATTTTTTTATTTTTTATTTTTTGAGTTGGAGTCTCACTCTGTCGTCCAGAGTGGAGTGCTGTGGCCGCTCCCGGCCACCACAGCCTCGACCTGCTGGGCTCCGGCGATCCTTCCGCCTCAGCCTTCCAAGTAGCCGGAATTACAGGCATGCGCTACCACGCCCGGCTGATTTTTTGATCTATTGTAGAGATGAGGTCTCGCTGCCCAGGCGGGTCTCGAACCCGCAGGCTCAGGCAATCCACTCACCTCAGCCTCCCAAAGGTGCGGGATTATAGGCTGAACCACCGAGCCTGGCATCAGGGATAATTTAATTGCATTTTTAGGTGTTATGGTCTGGACTGTGTCTCCCCAAAATTCACATGTTGAAGTCTTACCTCCAGTACTTCAGAATATGGTTGCATTTAGAGACAGGGTCTTTAAAAATGTTATTAAGTTAAAATGAGATCATCAAGGTGGGCTCTGATCTAATATGAAAGGTATTCTTTTTTAAAAAATTTATTTATTGTAAAGACAAGCTCTCATCAAGTTGCCTGGCTTGGTTTTGAACTCGCTTAAACAATCCACTTGCCTCAGCCTCCCCAAGTGCTGGATGGGATTACAGGCTGAGCCACCGAGCCCAGCCTGAAAGGTATCGTTATAAGCAATGGAAAATAGGACATAGTCACACACAGAGAAAGACCATTTGAATACACAGGAAGAAGGTAGCAATCCACCAGCTCAGGGAAAGGCCTCAGCAAAAACCAAAACCAACCCTGCTGATACCTGGATTGCAGTCTTCCAGACTCCACAACCATGGGAAAATCCATTTCCATTCTTAAAGACACTCAATCTGTGGTACTTTGTTGTTGCAGTCCCAGAAGGCTAATATACTAGGTATTGAGTACACTTGTCGTAGAATATTTTTTTCTCTTTTTTTTTCTGAGACAGGGGCTCACTGTTGCCCTGGCTAAAGTGTGATGGTATGATCATGGTTCAATGTGGCTGCAAACTCCTGGGTCAAGTGATCCTTCCACTCAGCCTCCCTAATAGCTAGGACTACAGGCAAGCACCACCATGTCCAGCTAATATTTTTAAATTTTTTTTTGTAGAGACAAAATCTCAGTATGCTGCCCAGGCTGATCTTGAACACCTTAAGCAATCCTCCCACTTCTGCCTCCCAAAGTGCCGGAATTACAAGCATGAGCCACCATGCCCGACCAGGATATCATTCTCTTTTTTTTTTTTTGAGTTGGAGTCTGTCACCCAGGCTGGAGTGCAGCGGCACGCTCAAAGCCTGCTGGCCTCAGGCAATTTTTCTGTCTCAGCCTTCCAAGTAGCTGGGACTACAGGTATATGCCACCATGCCTGGCTAATTTTTTAATTTACTGTAGATGACGAGGTCTCGTCAAGTTACCCAGGCTGGTCTCAAACCCCTGGACTCAGGCAATCCTCTCACCTTAGCTTCCCATAGTGCTGAGATTACAGGCGTGAGCCACTGCGCCTGGCAGGATATCATAATCTTCCCAATGACCCTATAAGGTAAATGATCTTCTTTCCTAGGTGAGAAGACAGTTTGAAGAACTCAAATTGTTCAAATTCACACAGTGAAGAGGTGGATTAAAGTTCCAGATCCTCTCTTCTGTATCCCTGTATATCACCGTAGATCAGAACCCTCTATTTGTTCTTCACAGCAAATGTGAAATGCAGGCCGGACGCAGTAGTTCACGCCTATAATCCCCACACTTTGGGAGGCTGAGGTGAGAGGGTTGCCTGAGTCCATGGGTTCGAGAACAGCCTGGGCAACTTGGGGAGGCCTTGTCTCGATAATAAATTTAAAAATCGCCAGGCATGGTGGCTCATGCCTGTAATCCCAGCACTTTAGGAGGTGGAGGTGAGAAGATTGCCTGAGCCCACGGGTTCAAGACCAGCCTGGGCAACTTGGTGAGACCTCCTCTCTACAATAAATCAAAAATTAGCTGGGCATAGTGGCATGTGCCCGTAGTTCCAGCTACTTGGAAGGCCGGGGAGGAAGGATGACCTGAGCCCAGTAGGTCGAGGCTGCGGTGGCTGTGAGTGTGCCACTGCACTCCAGCCTGGGCAACAGAGTGAGACTCCGACTCAAAAGAAAAAGAAATGTGAAATGCAAGGAGAGGTTTTGGGCAGGAGAAGCCTGTTGTGGAAGTAGATGTTGTAGATTAAAAGCCAGAATCCACCATGTGTTGGCTGTGGGCGATTCAGGGCCACTCCTTTCCTTCCTTGGTGCTTCTGTTTCAAGGCCTGTGAAATGGACACATTAGACTAGTGGAATTCCCAAGGCTCTTGGAAACCATATCCTAGTAAAATTTAAGGCCAAGTGTCTTGCCCACTTCAGTTAGCCTCTCTTTTCAGAAGATTCCTCGTGTTTAGCACCAAACTCTTGAATACAGTGTTTAATTGACTGAAAGTCATGGGACCTCTGGGGGGAGGTGAGAAAGCACACATTTACAGCCACGGAGTCCCATCCCCATCATCTGTCTTTCCTCTGGCCTTCAAAACACGCCCGAGTTCCATTTCCTTTCGGTGGCAGGATTCATTTTACGAGCTCAGAAGGGATGGAGCCTCACCAGAACTGCTGGGACCCACTTTGCCGTTGAATGGCAGGATCGGCGCCCACAGATGGGGAGGGGGGACGTGGGTGGGAGGCATCTTTGGCAGGAGGCTTAATGAGTTTTCCATCTCCAGGGTGGTGGGTGATTCCACACCCTTTTTCTCCCAGTCCTGGATGGACCATGCGGTCCGCTGCCGGAGCAGCCTGGGAGAACAATCTATCCTTTCTGGAACCACATCCGTGAATGGGAATGGGGAGGAAGTGGGGGCGGGGAAGGGGGAGAGAGGGTGCTCCTTGGGGCAGAGCCTGCTGACTCTGGGAAGGCCACAAAAGCCGGCCTTGCAATGTCAGGCCCTCCAATAAGAGCCTTGTTGTCAAGTTCCCTTTTCTGAGGGTCAGGAGAGGGCCCCGGCCTGGCGGAAACCGGGACCATTGTCCATGCCCAGGAGGCTGGAGACGGCCCCCCTGTCAGGCCCCAGGAGCCTCTTGAAGACCTCTTCAGACAGACCCTGAGTCTTCAGGGATTAATTAAGGGCAAGTGGAAGCTAGCACACTCCAGCTCCAGGGCTCCGAGGTTTTGACTGAGAATCAAAAGAATCCACATTGTGTGTTTACTTATTTATTTTGTTTAAAAAAACATCACCTTTGTTTTTGAAGGCGTTCCCTCCCCACCCCACCCTCACCCCCACCCCTCTTGACAATCTCAAAACATGAGGCGTTGGGGCCAAGGCACAGACTCAGAAAGGATGAAAAGCTGGCATTAAGGACAAATTCAATTTTCTATTTATTTATTTTTAATTTTTTTTTTGTAAAGGTGGCATCTGTGTTGTCCAGGCTGGTCCCAAACCCCTGGCTGTTATTCTCTTGTCTTAGCCTCCTGAGTGAGTCGCTGGGACTACAGGTGTACACCACCACACCTGGCAACATTTTTTTTTTTAAGTGAGAAAGCAGGCCAGGCACGGTGGCTCAGCCTGTAATCCCGGCACTTTGGGAGGCCGAGACGAGAGGATTGCCTGAGTCTGGGGGGTTCAAAACAAGCCTGGGCAACTTGGTGAGACCTCATCTCTGCAATAAATCACAAAAAACTAGGTGGGTGTGGTGGCATGCGCCTGTAGTTCCAGCTAATTGGAAGGCTGAGGCGGAAGGACCTTCTAAGCCCAGCAGGTCGAGGCTGTGGTGGCTGTGAGTGTGCCACTGAACTCCAGCCTGGGCAACAAAGAGTGAGATTCCAACTCAAATAAATAAATAAAGTGAGAAAGCAGGATTTATTGAGGACAGGAAAAACTCCCACAGTGGGAGGGGACCTGAAGGAGTTGTCCCTACATTTTTATTTTTTATTTTTTTCATAGAGATGAGGTCTCACAATGTTGCCCAGTTTGGTCTCAAACTCTTAGCTTCAAACAATCCTTCAGCCTCAGTCTCCCAAAGTGCTGGAAATTACAGGTGTGAACCGCTGTGCCTGGTCCCAATTTTCTGAACAGAAATGTTTAGTGTGCTGTTTAAGATGTCTCCCTTTACACAGGTGTGGTCTGCATATTTTTATTTTTGAGTTGGAGTCTCACTCTGTCTCCCAGGCTGGAGTGCAGTGGCACACTCTCGGCCACCGCAGCCTCAACATGCTGGACTCTGGAGAGCCTTTTGCCTTTAGCCTTCCAAGTAGCTGGTACTACAGGCACGCGCTACCACGCCCAGCTAATTTTTGATTTATTGTAGAGATGAAGTCTCGCCAAGTTGCCCAGGCGGGTCTCGAACCTGCGGGCTCAGGCAATCCACTCGCCTCGGCCTCCCAAAGTGCTGGGATTACAGACTGAGTCACCGATCCCGGCTGGTCTGTACTTTTTTTAAGGGAACATGCCAGCCACTGATATTTCCCCTCAATCCAAGCTTGGGGATTGAAGGCAGTAAATAGCATGTTTTCTCAATGGGGGTGAGAAATTGATTCTTGGAGGCGGTGGTGCTAAAAATCTTAACTCTTTATGCATAAAGCACAGATATATATACAGTCCATTGGTGTGTGCAGTGTGCCTGTGATATTAAGGTTTGGTGAGGTTGGGCTATTAGGAAAAACATGTCTAAAAAAGTTTCTTAGGGGATGTAACAGTGAAAAGGTTGAGGAACTCTGACCTAGAGTATATAATTCTGTGTATTCAAAACCGAGCTTTGCAACTTTCTAGTTTTATGTCCTTGTGTTAGTCACTGAACCTCTCTGAGCACTGTGTCTTCACAACATGAAGTAGAGATATTGCAATGATGTCTATGAATTTAAAGCTTTAATACATTTACATGGCTGGAACAGCATCTGTCATCAAGCAAGTATTCCATCACTGTTAGCTATTTTTATGATCAGGGGTCAGTTTTCTCACTGTCTGTCTTCCAAGATTTGCATGTGAGGTTGCTGGCTAGATCCATTTAGCTTGAATCCTTTGTGGTTGCCCTGAGAGCTCAATTCTCAGATATTTTTATTTTTATTTTATTGTTGCTTTTATTTTCTGAGTTAGGGTCTCATTCTGTTGTCCGGGCTCAAGTACAGTGGCATGATCACAGCTCACCACAGCCTCAACCTCCTGAGTTCAGGCGATCCTTCCACCTCAGCCTCCCGAGTAACTGGGACTACAGACATGCGCCACCACACCCAGCTAATTTGTTATTATTATTTTTTGTAAAGTCAACGTCCTGCTGTGCTGCCCAGGCTGATCTTGAACTTTTGGGTTCAAGTGATTCTCCTTTGGGAGCCTTGGCCTCCCAAAGTGCTAGGATTACAGGCGTGAGCCACAGTGACCCGCCCGATTCTCAGATCTTAACTCTACTGTTAGACAACTGGTTAATTTAGGTTGTAGTATCAGGTGTGCTGAGTTCCAGAGGCTTGGCGCTGAGGAGCACAGACCTGCCCTGGAGGTCACAGGCTGCCATTCGGACCCATCCCATTTCCTATGTCCCTGTTAAAAATGAGGCACTCTCCCCGGCATGGTGGATCACGCCTGTCATCCCAGCACTTTGAGAGGCTGAGGCGGGGTGGGGTGGGGATCTTGTGAGCCCAGGAGTTTGAGATCCAGTCTCTTTAGAAAGTAGACAAATGAGCTTGGTGTGGTGGCGCATACCTTTAATCCCAGCTACTCGAGAGGCTGAGGCAGGATAGCTGGAGTCCAGGAGGTTGAGACTGCGGTGAGCCATGACTATGCCACTGCACTGCAGCCTGGGTGAGTAACAAAGTAAGACTCGGACTTAAAAAAACAAAAAAAAGAAGCAAGAAAAAAAGTGAAGTGCTGGCAAGGTGCCTGAGACATACAGTTCTATCTGTTATCAGTCAACTTGTTAATGTCATTATCATCATCCTAGAAATCATGTCAGGGTTGCAATCCATCTTCTGGCAAAGCTCTTGGGATGCTTTCAGCTGTACTGAGAATCTACTGGAACCTTCCACCTCCCTGTGGGCCAGCTGTGTCCCAAGTCTTTGGACAGTGTTCTATGTCAGTATGAGCACTTCCTGTCAGGCTTAATTCCCACTTTGCAGATGAGAAAATGGGTTTGGAGAAGTGCTGTGACGTGTCCACGGCCACACAGCTGGTCACAGCAAATGACGTTGGAGCCCAGATCCCCCTGACTTCAAAGCTCTCCACATAATTGTGTCTTCCACAAACAGCTTCCAATTTAAATACAGTAATGAAAAGAACTGACTTTTTTTGACCGCAGGGAGCCACTATATGTCGGATATTGCCTTATGTCAGACATTGTACTAAGCACTCCTGTGCATTATAGTATGTAATAATCACGGCAACATTTTTGTTCCCATTTTCCAGATGGGAAAACTGAGGCTCAGACATATTAAAGGCATTTGCCTAAGATCACAACAGGTAAGTGGGAAAGATGGAGTTTGAATCCAAGCCTACCACCTGAAGACTTGCTTCCAGTCGCTTCACTATGTCCAATCCATTCATTTATACATTCACTCATTTTCTTTCTTTCTTTTTTTTTGAGTTGGAGTCTCACTTCGTCGCCCAGACTGGAGTGCAGTGGCACGCTCCTGGCCACCACAGCCTCAACCTGCTGGGCTCTGGCGATCCTTCTGACTCAGCATTCCAAGTAGCCGGAACTACAGGCGTGTGCTACCACGCCTGACTAATATCTGATTTATTGTAGAGACGAGGTCTCACCGAGTTGCCCGGGCTTGGTCTCGAACCCGCAGGCTCAGGCAATCTACTTGCCTCGGCCTCCCGAAGTGCTGGGATGACAGGTTGAGCCACCAAGACTGGCTCATTCATTTTCTATTCAAGCAAATCTGTGCTGAGAATTTAATAGACAGTGGTTGTTGCGGTCTCTCCCCAGGGCTCCTTCTCTGACGATTTTCTTTCTAGGCTCCTTGTTGTCCCTCTTCCCTCCCCCAAAACTCCCAAGTATGGTTGCAGAGTGAAAATTCTGTTGTGAGAATAGCATGAGACAAAGGTGGTGAGCAGGCCTCCTTCCCTCTGGAGGCCAGGCCAGGCCTGGACCGCGTTGGGTAGTTCACAGAACTGGGGCAAGACATTTCACCTCCACCTCTCTGGGTCTCAGTTTCCTCATTAGTTAAAGTCTAGATAATACAGGTCCCAAAGTGTTGAGAACACAAAAGAAAATTGTGGGCAAAACACTCCAGAGAAAATCAACATATGAAAAGTCCCTTTCCTGGGAACCAGATCCACTTCTGTAGGTAGATGTTGCTGGAACCTTGAGAAGGTAAGAGCAGCAGGGCTGGGTCTGGCCTCCAGACCCTTGGAAAGCCGTTTGCTTGTCACGTTCTGGCTGTCACTGTGCATGGTGACTGTGCTTGGGAGCGTCCAGCATGACTGAGTCATGCCCACATAAAAACTGTCCGACATCCTTTCCGGTAGCTTTGCTGTCATTGTCATTAAAATGTCGTTAGGGACTGGCAAGTTGGCTCATGCCTGTAATCCCAATTACCCAGGAGGCTTAGGCATCCGGAGTATTGCTTTAGGCCAGGAGTTAGAGACCAGCCTGGGCAATGTAGTGAACCCCTGTCTCTAAATAAAATAAAATAAATAAAGTAAAACGAGTTAGCTAGGCGTAATGGCACATACCCGTAGTCCCAGCTACTCAGGAGGCTGAGGAGGGTCACTTGAGCCCAGGGATGGGAGGTTACAGTGAGTTATTATGGTCGTATCTCACTGCACCCCAGCCTGGGTGACAGACCAAGGTCCTATCTCTGAAAAAGAGAGAAAAAGAAAAAATAAAATGTCATTAGAAATCTTTTTTTAAATTTGAAAATAAAGGAGTTTTAAATAAAACAGTACACACAAAGTTACTTCATGCAGGCCTGGCATTTTCATTTTTAATAAAAGTCTTATTGTTTTGTAATTTAATTATTTATTTACAATACTAAGGGCATTCTTTTATATATCCACACCTTTGCCATTTTAATACTTGCAAAGTCTGGCAAAATATGGTGCCTTATGGTTCTGTCCTTACAAACAGTTATTCCATTTGCAGTTAAACTGGCGAGTGTTTGTCCTTTAAACCCTTGTCCAGTCACCTTAGTCCTCCGAGACGGCATCAGGAGGCACGTTTAAGGTTTATGATACTTTCCACCAAACTGACCTTCACAGTCACGCTGGCAGCCACCCTGAAGGAGAACTTCCGAAGAGACCTTTCTCATTCATTCTCTGTTTCGGATGAAGGAGGGAAGGAATGATGGCTTGCCCAAGTGGCCTCAGGCAGCCTGCTGGGGAGGACTTAATTAGGGCTAATGATTTCTTGTCTTTGTGGGGACAGCTAGACGCCACTGGGTCGGGGAATCCCAGCCTGGGGAGGGAGACTCTCTGTCGTCGACATTGAAATGCAACCACCTCTTTTTGAAAATGGGTGGGATGGCTTTTCAGCTGACTGGGGACAATAGCAACAGCGTCTTGGAAAAACAAGGCAGGAGCCAGCAGCAGCTCCTGGGTCAGCTCTACCAAAGATCTCCTTATTTGTTAATTTACTGCCTCTTGCCTTAAAGAATTTTTAAAGAGGAGAAAACACACATTTGTTTATTTATTCTTCCTGTTGTTTCCAGAGATTTCGAGCCACCTCAAGATGCAGTGATCTGAGGAATGGACTCAGTGGAATTCTGCAAACTCCACCCTAGCAAAAAGTGTTTTAGCCGGATGATTTTGTGAAGAAATGGAGTTTGAGGGGATGAAAAAACCTTTTTTTTTTTGAGTCAGAGTCTCACTCTGTCGCCCAGACTGGAGTACAGTGGCACACTCACGGCCTCCCTAGTGTCCGACCTGCTGGGCTCTGGCGATCCTTCTGCCTCAGCCTTCAAAGTGGCCATAACTACAGGTGTGCGCTACCACACCTGGCTAGTTTTTTTTTGTTGTGTGTGTTTTTTTTTTAATTGTAGAGACAAGATCTCGCCAAGTTGCCCAGGCTGGTCTTGAACCCACAGGCTCAGACAATCCACTCACCTCGGCCTC
>NW_007258841.1:1326265-1341498 GCF_000164805.1 Carlito syrichta
AGAGTGAGACTCCAACACAAAAAAAAAAAAAAAAAAATACACGTTTTATATGGACTTTGCAGCAACTTGGATGGATTTAGAGTCTTCATACTCAGTGATCTATCACAGAAACCAAGAACAGAATACCGTATATTCTCACTCATAAGCGGACCTTGAACAATTATCATAATACTATAAGAAAGGAATTGGCAGTTGTGGGAAACTGCCAGGGGAGTCGGAGGCACACCTCACCAACAAGGGTACCTGCATAATGAACATTTGCATACCTAACCCTGAATTGTACCCCACATCTTTAAAATTTAAAATAAAAAAATACACATTTTGCAAACTTTGAAACATGTCCCAATAGAATGAACCTCCCCCACCCCCAATGTCTACCATCCCATTTCAACAATGACCCCTACCCCCACAGCTTAAAATGCGCCCACATGATATCATGAATGCAATTTTATAGCTAAGGGTTGCGCTGTTGGCTAGCTGGCACAAAGGTACATTTTGTTGAAATGTAACCATTCATTAATTTTAATTTGGCAAGACCCTCCTCCCCTTGGATCATCCCAGGAAAGGTGTCACTTGCACACCCAATGGTTAGACTGGGCCCTTATAGACTTGCAAAATGACACCTAGATCAAGAAAAAGAGTGATTCACTCATTGAAAACCTCTTAAGACATTGGAGTTTTAAGTCCAGGGGGCCAAGGAGAAACTGTCAAAGATTCAGTCCCAACTTTCCCTACCAATGATTAGAAAAACAATCAAAGAAGTGAGAATTTTTTCCTCCTTTAATTTTGCTCTCCCATCTCAAGTGCTTCTTCTGAGCCTCCAGGATTGTGCTAAAGTCCTTGCCATTGACATTTTATAAATGGGGAGGACCATTGTAGCACGTTATAAAGCTGGCATGAACTCTCTGTAGACTGCACAGTGCTAGTCCTTTCAACACACTCGGCCATGCTAGCAGTCAGTATTCCTCTTCCTGCCATTGCTGCTGCTTTTATTATCAAGCTGATGTTATTCCTGTTACTCATTTTCAGAAGGCAACACAGGCCCGGAGAGTTAAAGGAGCTCCTCTAAGATCACACAGCGGCCTGCTGGAGTTCACTGCTGGTCTTATCCGCTAGATGGTGTGTTCTCACATGGTCTCTGCAGTCACAAACCCCTGGGTTCAGAATTTTGTCTCCATCACTAACAGATAAATCTGCTCTGAGTGTTCGTGTTCCCTTTCGTTCAACTAAGATAATAGCAATATCTGCTGTTACGGTGGCCAAAGGCTTACATCAGGTAGCATGTAAGAACATCTCCCGTAATCAGTGACATCTCTACTGGATGTTATTTTTCTATCTCCATTGCTATTTTCACAAAGGAACACCAGAGATAGATTAGAAGAGGGAGTAAGCTGAGAAGTTGATAATATGTGAATATCTCACTATTATGGCTACAGTCCTTGGCCAACTGTGTGTCTTGCACATAGTATATACTCCATAAACAGAAAAAAGAAAGAAAGAAAGAAAGAAAGAAAGAAAGAAAGAAAGAAAGAAAGAAAGAAAAAAGGAAGAAAGGAAGGAGCAAAAAAGGGAGGAAAAAAAGAAGAAAAAGGATCAATTCTTAAATTTTTTTTTTTTCGGCTGGGCTCGGTGGCTCAGCCTGTAATCCCGCGCTTTGGGAGGCTGAGGTAAGTGGATTGCCTGAGCCCGCGGGTTCGAGACCCACCTGGGCAACTTGGCAAGACCTCATCTCTACAATAAAATCAAAAAATTAGTCAGGCGTGGTAGCGCACACCTGTAGTTCCAGCTACTTGGAAGGCTGAGGTGGAAGGATCGCTGGAGCCCAGCAGATAGAGGCTACGGTGGCCGGGAGCAGCTACTGTACTCCAGTCTGGGTGACAGAGTGAGACTCCAACTCAAAAAAAAAAATTTTTTTTTTCTTTTTTGTAGAGACTGGGTCTTTCTGTGTTGCCCAGGCTGGTCTTGAACTCCTGGCCTCAAGTGATCCTCCTATCTCAACTTCCCAAAGTGTTGGGATTACAGGCGTGAACCATTGTTGCCAACTAGATGAATTCTTTTTTCTTTTTTCTTTTTTTTTGAGAAGGCGTCTCTGTCACCCAGGCTGGAGTGTAGTGGTACGATCATGGCAGCTCAGCCTGCTAGGCTCTGGCAATCCTTTTGTCTCAACCCTCCAAGAAATTGAAACTACAGGTATATGCCACCAAGCCCAGCTATTTAAAAAAAAAAAAATTGTATAGACAAGGTCTATCAAGTTGCCCAGGCTGGTCTCAAACCCCTGGGCACAGGGAATCCTCTCGCCTCAGCTTCCCAAAGTATTGGGATTATAGGTATGAGCCACCCTGCCGGACTAGCTGGATGCGTTTTACATGAAAGCAGAGGTTCTTAATGTGTGAACCCCATGGGATCAGTGGATGGGATTTCTTTGGGAGGGGATAGGTATAGGAATTCCCAAGAATGGGAGGTCACCTGCCTTCTGGGTGAGTGCATTTTCCTGGCAGGAGAATAGCAAGTCTTTCTATCACATCCTACTCAACAGCTCTTATATATATATTTATATGTCAATATTCCATAAACATGTATTTTATTTCTTGCAAAAATGTAGCCATCCATTTCTCCATCAACAGGAAGACCGCTGGTGTCGAGGCTGACATACTCATCAAGGACAAGAACTACCAAGGCTTCCAGGGCTTTGAGGAGACCTCAGGTGCGAGGACTTCCAGTCTGGGCTTCATATTGTTGGAGCATCCGCTGAATCCCTGGGCTCTGCAACTCTCTGTAGGTTTGCTGTGTCTGAATTAAGGAACAAGTCATATGCAGGTTTATACTGAAATTATGATTCCATGAAAGATTTTGAGGGGAGGAAGAAGGCTGGTCTCTTTCAGAGTGCAAAGTGATTTTGGAATATAGCAAATTTCTTTGGGTTGAATGACACAAAATTGGTGATTGACCTGTGTTCCTGAATTATGAAACATGAATATGTGCTAAGAAATAGTGTCTCTTGATAAACAATTAACAAATATTTGGAAAAACAAACAAAAAACCATTTTATAACAGCAAGGAAAGACATGTTGGACCAGGGACAATTCTACCAATAATTTAGGATTCACGGCCGGGCATGGTGGCTCAGACCTGTAATCCTGGCACTTTGGGAGGCCGAGGCAGGAGGATTGCTTGACCCCAGGGGTTCGAGACCAGCTTGAGCAACTTGGTGAGACCTCATCTCTACAAGAAATAAAAAAAATTAGCTGGGCGTGGTAGCACTAGCTTGGAGTTCCAGCTACATGGAAGGCCAACAAGGAAGGATTGCCTGAGCCCAGTAGGTCGAGGCTGTGGTGGCCATGAACAGGCTGCATTCCAGCCTGGGCGACAGAGTGAGACTCCAACTCAAACAAATAAAAACAGAAGTTAGTATTTGTTTTTACTTTCTCTTCCTGTCCTTGCATTTAGAGATTTAAGTACAGCCACTGTCCTGGAGTAGACAGTATTTTCAAATTCACTTGTTTAATCTAATTTAATTTAATGTAATTTAGTTTAATTTAATTTAATTTTTTGAGTCGGAGTCTCTGTTGCATTGGATGGAGTGCAGTGACACGCTCATGCTCATGGCTACCACAGCCTCGACCTGCTGGGCTCAGGCGATCCTTCTGCCACAGTCTTCCAAGTAGCTGGAACTACAGGTATGAGCCACCAAGCCTAGCTAGTTTTTAAAAATTTATTGTAGAGACCAAGTCTTTCCATGTCACCCAGGCTGCTCTCCAACCCGTGGACTCAGGCAATCCTCTCACCTCTGCCTCCCAAAGTGCTGGGATTACAGGCATAAGCCAACGCACCCGACTCCCTTGTTATTTTTATTTTTGTTACATAATATCACGTGTTTCCCATGTTGCTAGATAGATTTCACATCTCTCATTTTGATCATCATTTATCATTCCCATATAATAACCCATTAGGTACGCATGGTTGTAAGAATTCCACAAATGTAAGTACTCAATGCATGTTGATATTGTTTTAATTTGAGCGTTATGACAAGTTTATGAGGTAGGTATTATATTTACACCCATTTTACAGATGAGGAAATGGAAGCACAGAAAGGTTAGTAAGTTGTCCTAGGTCACACAGTTAGTAAGAGGTGAATGAAGCCCAAGAAATCAGCTAATTAATGATGTCTGAATTCCTGCATCTCTATCTGGCTCACCTCCCACCTTAGGCGACACTGCTTACAGCACAAAGAACCTCGCCTTTGATGTGCTAGTCCCATTTGTTTGCATGGAGATCAGAAGAAGATACCTGGATTTACTTAAGCAGTATCTGACTATAAAAACCCCTATTAGGCTCTTGAGATTAGATAGATTAGCTATTTAATTTCATTCTTGGATTCTTGCTCCCCAAGGTCAAGACTCTCCTGCTCACCTGTTTTTATGACCTCAGGAAATACATTTAACCTTTCAGGTTGTATCTGTTTCTTCATCTCTAAAATGGGTACTCTATTCCCGGAGGGCGGGGAGAGGGTTGTGATGGAACTAACAGGATGAAATCTAACAGGCTCTGGGTATCTCCTTTCTCTCCCAAAGCCAAATCCATATCTCAGAAACTCCATTGTTTTTAAGAGACAGGGCTGCCCTCTGTGGCTCAGGCTGAGGTGCTATGGTGCAGTCATAGCTCACTGTGACCTTGAACTCCTGGGCTCAAGTGACCTCTTGCTTCAGTCTCCTCAGTGGAGGAGCCCACGCCCAGCTCCAAAAGCTCCATTTCAACTCCTCTTTCTCTTTCCCTCCCTTCTCGACTTAGTAACCTACAAGGGTTCCCCGCAGTCTCCAGGTTTGAATCCACTCTCCTCATCTCTAAAATGAGACTACAGTCAGTAGTTTTTTGATGAGGAGTAAGTGATGAGAATTAAGCGATTGATTAATTATCATGCCCGGCTTGATAA
Organism: Carlito syrichta; assembly: GCF_000164805.1. Classification (NCBI taxonomy): domain Eukaryota; kingdom Metazoa; phylum Chordata; class Mammalia; order Primates; family Tarsiidae; genus Carlito; species Carlito syrichta. The sequence goes on from NW_007258841.1 coordinate 1,331,196, forward strand.
AATATGTAATTGTACTTAATTAAAGTACAATGTGAGCTGGGCTCGGTGGCTCAGCCTGTAATCCTGCGCCTTTGGGAGGCTGAGGTGAGTGAATTGCCTGAGCCCGCGGGTTCAAAGCCCTCAAGGAATTAAAAGCTATTCCCATTAAAGTCTAGAAACTCAAGAGGTAGGAAGAGTGCTGAGATAGAGGGGTTGGCAGCAGAATCTTATAGAACAGGATTGGGTGTTTGGTTTTTATCCAGATGGCCCTGGGGTGGGAGCCTGGGGAAGGGTGGGGACCAAGGCAGAGGAGTGATGAAACGGGCATTGAAAAGACCCATGTGAGCTGGACTCGGTGGCTCAGTCTGTAATCCCGCGCCTTGGGAGTCTGAGGTGAGTGAATTGCCTGAGCCCGCGGGTTAGAGACCCGCCTGGGCAATTTGGCGAGACCTCATCTCTACAATAAATAAAAAATCAGCCAGGCATGGTAGCGCGCGCCTGTAGTTCCAGCTACTTGGAAGGCTGAGGTGGAAGGATCGCCGGAGCCCAGCAGGTCGAGGCGGCGGTGGCCGGGAGCGGCCACTGCACTCCAGTCTGGGTGACAGAGTGAGACTCCAACTCAAAAAAAATAAAAATAAAAATAAATAAATAAAGTACAATGTGTTACACACAGTCACTACTCATCATGAAGGTATTATTACTCTTTCATTCGTTGTTAGAAAGTAAGTCACATGTCCAACTAGTTAAGAGAACGAGCATTAACTCCAGCTAAGATGTGCAGTCTGGCAACTCTGCCAGTTTCCAAAACACTGACCCACATGACTATAATTGCATCCAATTCCATTTTGGGTTGGGAAGAACTTTCTCATTAGAGAAGAAAAAAAGGCCGGCATGGTGGCTAACACCTGTAATCCCAGCACTTTGGGAGGCGGAAGTGAGACGATTGCCTGAGCCCAGAGTCTTGAGACCAGCCCAGGCAATTTGGCCAACCTCGTCTCTACAGAAAAATAAAAAAATTAGCTGGGCATGGTGGCGTATGCCTGTAGTTCCAGCTCCTTGGAAGGTTGAGGTGGAAGGATCGCTAGAGCCCAGGAGGTCAAGGTTGCAGTGGCCATGAGCATGCCACTACACTCCAGCCTGGTTGACAGAGTGAGACCCCAACTCAAAAAGAAAAAAATGGGAGAGCTGAGCAGACCATCAGCATGTCAGATACTTAAGGCTGGGTGTGGTGGCTCATGCCCGTAATCCCAGCACTTTGGGAAGCCAAAGTGTGATGATTGAGGCCAGGACTTCAGACCAGCCTGAGCAGCATGTGAGACCCCTTATCTGTTAAAAAAAAAAAAGTCAGGCATGGTGGCATGCATCTGTAGTACCAGCTACTCGGAAGGCTGGGGCAGAAAAGTCACTTGAGTCTGGAAATTGGAGGCTGCAGTAACGTATGATCGTGCCACTGCACTCCAGCCTGGGTGACAGAGTAAGATCCTGTCTCAGAAAAAAGTCAAATCCTCAAGTGGCCACAAGATGGCTCTCCTGGGAGGCCTTGTTTGGACAAAGCCCCTTTCCAACCGTGAGAAATAACACCCTGCTTGGGATGCCAAGCACACCACCCACCCCCAGCCTCTTGAGGCTCCAACCCTCAGGACTGAATCTCTTGGAAAATGGTCCTGGTCCACTTTCTTTTTTTTGTGCTTCTCAATTTCTCCCTGGACCCACATTTTGTGAGCACTGCCATTGACTATCTGTTTCAGCTGGCCTCTGGGTCCCCAGGGTGTGCCTATGGAGAGAGGACTCCAGATAGGCAATCTTACCCCTGACCAGCCCTTTCAAAGGCAAAATCAAGATAGATTCCGGGAATCACTCAGCCATCTCAAACCTCAAAGGCCGGTTCTGCTGCTAGTGAAGACACGCCTCAGTTGGCTCTATTTTGGGTGTTCCCAGCATTCCGACTGATAAGGAGAAGCTTGAACAGCTTGCCTGGGAGGCAGAGAGGGTGAAAGTTTTGGGACAAAGTCTGGGCACACTCAAGGTGTAACAATGTAACTGTCACGCGGCACTGGGCATTTTCCAGAACTCTTTGCTTCTTCTGTCTTGACTTTCACAAGCAGCCTGCTAGAGCTGATGGACAATGGACTCTTTTGAATAGAGGAAGATACTGACGTTCAGAGAGTTTAAGTAACACGGCCAGGGTCATCAAGGTCACAAAACCCAGAACCTTCCACAGGCTAGAAGACAGGACCAACTCCTGGTCCACAGTTCCCCGTATGATTCCCTCTCCTCAACCGTCCTACATTTAAAATTTGCTGCTGGAAACCAGGACTTTCAGGAAAGACTTGTTCACCTTTCACTGTTTCTGAAGTAAACAGGTCTCAAGCTGTTCACCGATGACAATGAATTCAGGGACTGCAGTGTTTTCATTAGGCCTCTTGGGCATTGGCACGTACTCAAAGATTCTGGAGAGCCTGGGTTGGTTGGAAGGATGAGGTCCCTGGTGTTCGTGTGCACTGACGATTGGCTTGTGCTGGGCAAATACAAGTTTAGAACCATCGAGTTGCAGTTTATTTTGGAAACATAAATGCACACTTCTATCCTTCTCTACCCTATCATGTGCACACCCACCAAAGACCTCTAGGTTTTTTCTTAAAGGGCAAAGAAACTAATTTTACCATGACCCAAACTTCAGTAGATAAACCACAGATTCATCCCTTGGTGGAAAAAACCCAGTGGTATAGAGCTCCATATTTTATTTATTTATTTTTTCTTTTCTTTTATTTTTTTTGAGTCGGACTCTCACTCTGTCACTGAGGCTGGAGTGCAGATGCTACTCCACGCAGTCTTGACTTTGTGAGCTCAGGCAACCCTTCCACTTCAGACTCCCGAGTAGATGGAACTACTTGTGTGTACCACCACTCCCGGCTAACTTTATGATCTATTGTAGAGACAAGGTCTCACCATGTTGCCCAGGCTGATCTCGAACTCCTGGGCTCAGGCAATTAACTTGCCTCGACCTCCCAAAGTGCTGGGATTACAGGAATAAGCCACCACATCTGGCCTAGGTCTTGTTTATTTTGAAAATTCCACCTTGACATCCACCTTCAGTTCCCTTGCCCCAGTTCCCAGCGGTTAACAGTTGTGTGTGTGTTTCAAGGTATTTTAAAAAATCAAGTGCAGTATCCTGAACATCAGATTTTGCAAATGTTCAAACACCAGCAAAGCCTCAGTCATGAAAAGAGAACAGAAGTCTAGATTCTTCTCTGGGGCAGAGATTCTTCTCTGAGACATTGCCTGTGTCTCTGCAATTTTTCCATCACTTCCACTTTTTTTTTTTAGTTGGAGTCTCACTCTGCTGTCCAGGCTGGACTGCCTGGCACTCACGGCCACTCCAGCATCGACTTGCTGGGCTTCAGAGATCCTTCTGCCTCAACCTTCCAAGTAGTCAGAACTACAGATGCGCGTTACCATGCCCAGCTAATTTTTTATTTATTGTAGAGACAAGGTCTTGCCAAGTTGCCCGGGCTGGTCTGAAACCCACAGTTTCAGGCAATCTACTCACATTGGCCTCCCAAAGTGCTGGGATCATAGGCACTTCACTTTTTTTTTTTTACCCCTAACATTTATCAAAAGCCTACTATGAGCCAGCACCATGTAGGTGCTTCTTCACTTAATTTATCCTCACAAACCGGTGAGGTAGGTACCACCATTAAATCTCCCCATTATACAGGGAAGGAAACTTAGAGAGCAGAAGAGAGGCCAGGCATGGTGACTCACGTCAGCACTTTGGGAAGCCAAGGTGGAAGGATTTCTTGAGCCTACGAGTTCATGACCAGCCTGGGCAACATAGTGAGACCCCATCTCTGTTTTTAAAAAAAGTAAAAAATAAAAAGAGAGGTGAAAGGATTTTCCTAAGATGCCTTAGCTAGGAAGTGGCTAATGTAGAATCTCATCCCAAGAATCTGCTTTCAGGAACATCTCACCTTCTTACTTACCTTCTAGGTCAAGGTTTTGCACTCTGGAAAAGCTGACTGGCATTTTGTTCCAGAGAATTCTGTGCTGTGGGGGCTGTCCTGCACTCTACAATGTGCAGGACACTCCAGATATTGCCAAATGTCCCTGGGGGGGGGGGGAACGCAAAAATCCTCCCCTGGAGAAGATAACCTCTCATTGCCATGCTGCAGGGCAGGACCTCACTGTGCTTGTCAGGCATGTAGATATAATTGATCGAATCTTGAGTTGGTTCCTGAGTTTCCCTCTCATTCCCTTCCAAACCTGATTCACCTTTCACCTCCTCTGGAAACCTCAGATGTACCCATGGCTCCCCTCTTCCCTATAATACAGCAAGACACGTTTGTTTTGTTTTATCCTTTCTATCTCTCTGGGCTTAAGGTCATTTTGTGGCCTTGTCTAAATCCTCCCTGCCTTGGCTAGACCAAGGGAGGGCCTAGAGGCAAAAGGTTTGTCTCTGTAATCTTTCTTATCCATCTTTGATCCCTAAACCAAGCCCTGGCATGGGAGAGGTGTAAATACCTGTTTGGCAAAAGGAAAAACAGACATAAGTGGGTAGCCAGGGAAGATGCGTAGGCAGGAGAATTAGAAGTGAGTTTTCTCTTTCACCTGTATCCACCTGTGCATTCTTTGAATTGGAGGTAATAATTTAAGAAACCAATAAGAATAAACTACTTTTTTTGAGTTGGGGGTCTCACTCTGCTTTGACTGCAGTGGCACAATCACTGCTCACTGCAGCTTCGACCTCCTTGGCTTAGGCAATTCTTCTGCCTCCGCCTCCATAGTAGCTGGGACTACCAGTGTGTGCCACCACGCCTGGTCAATTTTTTGATTTTTTTTTTTTTTTTTTTGCAGAGACTAGTTCTTTCTATTTTGCTTGACTGTTCTCAAACTCATGGCTCAAGCGATCCTTCCATCTTGGTTTCCCAAATTTGGGATTACAGGCATGAGCCAATGCACCCAACCAAAATAAACTACTTTTACAATATAAAAAAATACATAATGTTCAACAAGGCTGAATACACAGCATGCTTCCAAATGAATTTTTAAAATTCATCTATACGGCCCGGGCACAATGGCTCAGGCCTATAATCCCAGCATTTTGGGAGGAAGAGATGAGAGGATTGCCTGAGCCCAGGGGTTCAAGACCAGCTTGGGCATCTTGACGAGACCTTGTCCTACAATAAATCAAGAAATTAGCCGGGCATGGTGGCATGTACCTGCAGTTCCAGGGACTTGGAAGATTGAGGCAGAAGGATCGTCTGAGCCCAGTAGATCAAGGCTGTGGTGACCATGAGCGTGCCACTGCACTCCAGCCTGGGCGACAGAGTGAGACTCTGACTCAAAAAAATAAATCTATCTATACAAAACACTGGAAAAATACAGTAAAATGTCACTAGGGATTGTCCCTGGGTAGGGTGATTTTATTTCTGGTTTTTTTTTTGTATTTTTTTTGAGCTGGAGTCTCACTCTGTTGCCCAGACTGGAGTGCAGTGGCCGGGAGCGGCCACTGCAGCCTCAACCTGCTGTGCTCCGGCGATCCTTATGCATCAGTTTTCCGAGTAGCTGGAATTACAGGCGTGCGCTACCACGCCCAGCTAATTTTTTTATTTTATTGTAGAGATGAGGTCTCGCCTGCCCAGGCGGGTCTGGAACCTGCGGGCTTAGGCAATCCACTCAGCCTCCCAAAGGCGCGGGATTACAGGCTGAGCCACCGAGGCTGGCTGGGTGATTTTATTTCATGCCTCACTGGAGTTCTCAGGACACACTCCGGCTCCATTGCTCACTAGCTGTGAGCTTGGGCAAGCAAGGGCATCTTCCGAGCTTCAATTTGTTCATCTGTAAAATGGAATTATCATAGCAGTGACCTCCTCCTAAGGATTTTGAATCATTCCAAGAAGCAAGAAATATGAAACAAAGCACTTAATAGGGGTTCCATCAATGCTAGCAGCTATCGTATTGTTCTAACATCTACTCTTTTTCTTTTTAAACATTTTTCAGATTTAAAAAATTTATTTGTAGGCCGGGCTCGGTGACTCAGCCTGTGACCCCATGCCTGGGAGGCTGAGGTGAGCGGATTGCCTGAGCCCGCGGGTTCGAGACCCGCCTGGGCAACTTGGCAAGACCTCATCTCTACAATAAATCAAAAATCAATCGGGCGTGGTAGCAAGCACCTGTAATTCCAGCTACTCGGAAGGCTGAGGTGGAAGGATCGCCGGAGCCCAGCAGGTCAGGCTGCGATGTCCGGGAGCGGCCACTGCACTCCAGTCTGGGCGACAGAGTGAGACTCCAATTCCAAAAAAAAAAAAAAGATTTATTTGGGATTTTTCTGTGAAAACTGGACAACCCGCTAGACAGAGTCTAAAAGAACTATGACACTCTATTTTTTCTTTTTTAACACAAAAAGAAGGCCAAAGCGAATAAATGCTTTTTTAAATGTTTTACTTTATTTTGGGGTAGGGATGGAGTCTCAATCTGGGCTCACACAATCCTTCCACCCCAGCCTCCGAAAGTGCTAGAATTACAGGCATGAGCCACTGCGCCCAGTCTAAATATTATTTTGAAAGAGTCCTGGTTTGAAAGAGTTCGATCAATTATACCTACATGCTTGACAAGTACAGTGAGGTCCTACCCTGCAGTGTGGCAATGAGAGGTTAGCCAAGAACACCTCTCAGAACAGCCCTCCCCTTCTTTCCATGCACAGCCCCTCTCACCAAGGACCATGGGGTCACGGAGGGTCCTGGGGTGACCTTAAGAAGCCCAGTGGCCAATGCAGAGAGACCTGTGTGCCTCCAAGCTCAGCCAACTCGAATCCGCCTGAAAACATCATGATAATACACCTGCACGCCAGAGAATCCTCAGATGGTCCAAAATCTCAGCTGAATTCATGTCTTGTCTTTGAGGCTGATTGGATGGTATTTTGTTTTCCTATCTGTTTCCTTTATCCATCAATATTCAAGACACCTTCAGGATGATTAGATATAGCCTGGTCCCGTGTCATTGAGAACTTTGCTGTACTCAAATTTTGGTCTGAGGACCAGTAGCCCCAGGATCTGTAAATATGGAGAGCCTCAGCCTGTCCCTGCAACTGAATCAGAATTATGTTCAGAATGGGCTCTGTTGGCTGTTTTCTGTGTTCCCTGCCTCTGTGTCTACTTGCATAGCCTTAGACCAGACCATCCTCATCTCTCATCTGAATCACTCCCCAACAGCCTTTAACTGCTCCCTCTTGATCCTTTGCATTCTGACATTCCCTTCCTCTAGATCCTTCAATGGCTCCCCATTGACTCTGCATTCACTTCTTGACATGGCTTTTAGGGCACTTCTTGTTCTGGACCCTGCCTTCTGACGTCTCATCGCCCCTCTCCAACTTCCCTACAGGCCACACTCCGTGGTCCAGTCTCATCACATGCCTTTCCCAGCATGCACCTCTGCCCCTGGGACTTTGTATGTTCTGTTCTTGCCTCCCAGAACAGGCTCCGTTTTTTCTGTCCCTAGATTAATCTTACTTGCCCTTTTGTTCTCAACGGGGCACCCCTTTGAGAAAATGATCCAGCCCTTTGAGCTTGTCCCGTCACATAGAATGATCATGTGACATTGTGATGCCTGCCTGCTGACCTGTCTCCCCTCTGGATTTTAGGCTCTTCGAGGACAGAAACTGTGTCTTACTCATTGCTGTGGCCTCAGCACTCAGCACCAGACCTGGCACATAGCACATTCTCAATGGAGGATTTTTTCTTTCAGTTGACTTAATAGAATTCAAATTCTGTCTCTCGTGGTGGGAATATTGGAGTAAAATCTCATGTGTTAAACATTCAGTGCTGCAAGAATGACATACTTTAGCCCTTTTCTATTTTTATTTTTTCTGAGTCGAAGTCTCGCTCTGTCACCCAGGCTGGAGTTCAGTGGCACCGCAGCCTCGACCTGCTGGGCTCCGGCAATCCTTCTGCCCCAGCCTTAAGTAACCAGAACTACAGGTGCATGCTACCACACCCGGCTAATTTTCTGATTTATTGCATAGATGAGCTGTTGTCAAGTTGCCCAGACTGGTCTTGAACCCATGGCCTCAGTCAATCCTCTAACCTCGGCCTCCCAAAGTGCTGCAATTATAGGCATGAGCCACTGCTCCTGGCAGCCCTTTTCTTTTATTCTATTTTTTTTCCTTCTGTTTTTGTTTTGTGAAACACACACGGTTTGGCCAGTACGTGTAAAGATAACGTCAGTGTTCACAGCACCCAGGACAGCAACTCCCTAACTCCTCAGGCCCTCTCTCCTCCCCACAAGTAACTACTACCCTGGATTTGAGAATAATTATTTCCTTGCTTTATTTTATAGTTTTAACTCCCATGCAAGGATCCCTAAGCTAAGAGTTTAACACAGTCTCTTTGGCTTTTGTTTATGTATTTATTTGAGTCAGAGTTTCACTCTGTTACCCAAGCTGGAGTGTAGTGACAACGATCACAGTTCACCAAAGCCTCCACCTCCTGGGTTTAGGCAGTCCTTCTAGTAGCTGGGATTATAGGTGTGGGCCACCAAAACAGGCTAATTGTTTTTGTTTTTGTTTTTGTTTTGAGTTGGAGTCTCACTCTGTCGCCCAGACTGGAGTGCAGTGGCCGCTCCCGGCCACCGCAGCCTCGCCTGCTGGGCCCCGGCAATCCTTCCGCCTCAACCTTCCCAGTAGCCGGAATTACAGGCATGCGCTACCACGCCCGGCTGATTTTTTGATTTATTGTAGAGATGAGGTCTCGCTGCCCAGGCGGGTCTCGACCTCGCGGACTCAGGCAATCCACTCACCTCAGCCTCCCAAAGGTGCGGGATTACAGGCTGAGCCACGGAGCCCAGCCAGGCTAATTGTTTTGTGTGTAGAGATGAGGTCTTGCTCTGTTGCCTAAGCTGCTCTCAAACTCCCAGACACAAGCCACCTTTCTGTCCTAGCCTCCCGAAGTGCTGGGATTTCAGCCATGCGCCAGAGAACCTGGTCTTTTTTTTGCTTTTGAACTTCATAGACGTGCAATCGTGCTCTGTGTGTTTTGGGGGCCTGGTTTCTTCCCCTCAACATTCCGCCCCCGAGATTCCCCTTCGTTGCCGGGAGTGGCTGTGCTTTCCCTGCAAAGCAGATTTCATTGTAAGGCAATGCCCCTGTTTCTCCATTTGCTGTCTGTGGCCGCTTGGGCTGCTTCTAGTTTGGAAGTTTATCACACGAACAACGTGGGGACAACATTCTTGGCTCTATCACTGCCATGTGGAGCCACGTGCCTCTGCATTTCTCTAAGGGAATAAACCCAGAGCGGAACTGTTGGTCACAGGGTCTGCAAATATTCAACTTTCCTACCTAATGACACATTGTCCTCCCAGGGAGTCACAGGGCCTTTATCTTGGGCTTATTCTTATTCTGGGTGAGAACTGGAGGCAGTGAGAGTTATCTTCTACAGTTTATCTCAATTTCTCCCAAAAGGTACATTATATAAAAAAAGAGAGAAAGAGAAAAGAGACTTCTAGTTTATAATCTCAGATCGCCCAAGGGCTCTTCCTTTGACCTACAGACGTAAGTGGGAGCAAAGATGGAAGGGAAGCAGGAATGGTGCGTCCTGTCTTTGATGCCTATCTAAGGGATGACTTTGGGCTTCTCCCATGACTCAACCAGGAAGAATCTTCCCAGTTGAGATAGCTCAGGCCCCCGGGGAAGCATAATAGAAGCAGAGGAGCAGTTCTCCTGGGCAGAGGTGGGGCACAGCCTCATGGTTGCCTTCCGACTCATATGTTTCTTCAACAGTAGAGAACCCATCAAGTCTCTGCATCATATTTTCTCATTTTCCTCAAGTGGAAAAACCTTTATGGTCCTTTCCCATTGTGAAGATGATGTTCACATTCTCAGGGGGGAAAAAGATCATGAAATTCTAAAAAGTATTTTTAAAAAATATTAAAAATATCTTAAAAGCATGAAAAGGAAAATAACAATCATCTCTAAAGTATATCAGAAATATACATGTATATATGTGTGCATATGTATATGTGTGTGTGTGCGTACATACTTGCACATGGTATTGGTGATCTTTATATGCATATTAAATAACAGAAATCCCCCTACTGGGAATGTACCCAGAGGAGCTCAAATCAATCTATGAAAAAGATACCTGCACATGCATGTTTATTGCAGCATTGTTCACAATAGCAAAAACATGGAACCAACCGCGCTGCCCATGGAAAGAGGACTAGGCCAGGCTCGGTGGCTCAGCCTATAATCCCAGCGCTTTGGGAGGCCGAAGTGAGTGAATTGCCTGAGCCTGTGGGTTCGAGACCCGCCTGGGCAACTTGACGAGACCTC
>NW_007258841.1:1341621-1350490 GCF_000164805.1 Carlito syrichta
AAAAAAAAAAAAAAAAAGAGGACTAGATTTTTAAAAAGTGGTACATATACACAATGGAATATTATTCAGCCATAAAGAAGGACAAAATTAAGGATTTCACAGCAACTTGGATGGATTTAGAGGCTATAATGCTGAGTGATCTATCACAGAAACAAAGAACTGAGTATCATATGTTTTCACTCATAAGTGGACCTTGAACAACTATTGTAATACTACAGGAAAGGGATTGGCAGTAGTGGAAAATTGCCAGGAGAAGCGGGGGGGAGGGGTAGAACTGACAGCAGTGGGAAACTGCCAGGGGAGGGTGGCACACCTCATCAACAAGGGTACCTGCATAATGAACATTTGTATACCTAACCTCCTGAATTGTACCCCACATGTTTAAAATAAAAAATTTAAAAGAAAAATAAAATAAATAACAAAAATATCTGTGCTGTGATTATGTAAGAGAACATCCTTCCTCTCAGGAGATCCACATTGAACAACTAGGGAGTAAAACATCTTGATTTTTCAACATACTTCCAAATAGTTCCACAAACATACCAATTATAACAAGTATACAGATAGATATTGGTGTAGGCACAGGCATAGGTGTTGGTCTACAACTAGGCGAAGATAAGGTAAACGTAGTCAGAAGGTGGCAATACTGCATCTAGTTAAAGGGGGTGGAGGAGTTCATTGCACGCTACCTGCACATTTGCTGCCAAATTTTAAGTTTGTTTCAAATAAAAAGCTGACAGTGACCTCCAAATCTGCCACTCAAGGATAACCACCATTTACATCTACTGAATCTCCCCCATGACTTTTTTTTTGAGTCGGAGTCTCACTCTGTTGCCCAGGCTAGAGTGCAGTGGCACACTCATGGCCACTGCAGCATCAACTTGCTGGTCTTAGGCAATCTGCCCACCTCAGCCTTCTAAGTCGCTGGGACTACAGGTGTGTACCACCATGCCTAGTTAATTATTTTATTTTTTATTGTAGAGATGAGGTCTTGCCAAGTTGCCCAGCTGGTCTTGAACCCTAGGACTCAGACAATCCACTCGCCTCAGCCTCTTATTCAATAATATATTGTTGCTGTCTCTTCATGCAAAAGTCAAGGTTTATCCACATGAGGTTTGAAGGTTGCTTGTCACCCTTTATATGAATACGTTTTAGCTTATTTAACCAATTTCCTTTGTTTGGTTCTGCCTTATTGTTGAATATTTAATTTTTACAATTTTTCTGCTATTATAAACAACAGTGCAGTGAACATCTTTGTGCATAGACTTTTACTTACATCTCCCCAGTACGTTCTCTCTTATAAACAACTACTTTTTTAAAAAGTTTTCATTTTTTTTAGTAAAAAACTTTATTGTGCACTTGTTTGTAATTACTATTTGTTGTTTTTGGATTCTTCCTCTCAGTCTTCAATGCTCTACACCATCTCATCTAATTTTTACAACAACACCACGGGGTAGGTACTGTCATAAAGATGCTGAGACCAAGGCTTAGAAAGGTTAATGACTTACTCACAGTCACGCGGACAGCTTTATCTGATTCCAGAAGTCTAGGCTCTTAGACAGTTTGGTTTTGCTTAAAGCAAAAGGCACCTGCAATTTCCTCCTATGATCAAACCTTGTACGCAAAGGCCAGGCTCATCAGGCTCCTGAGGTCCCCAAAGGGGCATGGCCGGAATCGGGATGGGAGTGGTGAGACCCTCATGTTCTGCTGGAGCTCTGCTGCCCCCTGGTGGCAATACTCTTTCATTGCTTAGCCCGTGAGTCCCTCGGCAGGGACCAGTTGTAGTTGAACTCTCACACGCTTTAGGTAAAAATAACTCTAGGAGTGAGACAGTCTTTATCTAAATATTTTCAAGGACCTTCTAGGACCCTCCACTAAGATTGCATGCGCTATCAATCCAAGCCTTGCAACGTGACAATTATCCCCGTGCCAGAGAGAAGAAACTAGGGCTCAGGTTAACCACTCGCCCCTCCAAAGTCAAGGTCATGTGGCTTCCTAGTGACTGGGAAAACTAGTTCAATTACGGTTTTTGATATTACTTAAGTGTTCACCTTTTCTACTGCCCCATAATTCCTCCTGATCCGGCAGGAAACCTTAAATTTAATTGGAGCCAAAGGCAAGACGGGAGAGAGATTTCAAGGATGGATCTGAAGGTCAGACAGTCCCAAATCCTGATGCTGCCTTTGCCACTTTCTATCTCTATGACCTTGAGGACGTCTCTTGACTTCTGAGAGGTTCAAGTGAAAACAGGAATGAGGTGAGTAATGCGAGAAAAGGGCTCAGCCCAGGTGCTGGCGTTTAAGACACAGTGAATAAACCAGAACTTCCTCTCAAGGTAGTAGCAAGAGGCCAGGACTGAGCATCAGGGTCTTGGATTGAAGTCTTGGCTCTGAAATTGTCAAGATGTCATGAAGAACCTTTGCTCTCTGCAACTCTGTTTCCTCCTCTGTCGAAAACATTCTTTCCAAAGCTATTTCATGACTTCATCAGAAGATCTGAGGGAAAAAAGTATCTGTTTTATTTGATTTTTAGGAGACAGGGTCGTGTTCTGTCAACCCTTCAATTCCTGGGTGCAAGTGATCCTCCTGCTTCAGCCTCCCAAGTGACTAGGACTGCAATCACATGCCACCATGCCCGGTTTTATTTTTATTTTTTGCAGAGATGAGGTCTTCCTATGTGACCCAGATGGTCTCAAACTCCTGGCCTCAAGTGATCCTCCGGCTTCGACCTTCCAAAACACTAGGATTACAGGTATGAGCCAACACATCTGGCCTCAAAAGCTATTTATTGGTGCACAAATACTTCTCTTGGCTCTGAAGCAGATGCTGATCCTCACAGTTTCTTCATCTCTAAAATGGAAACAAAGCATACAACTACTCACAGCGTCCTTACGAAGCAGTAAATATGACAGTGCTACCAAGTGACTACTTAATAATAGAGGTACATGAGCCCTGGTCTGGACAGTCAAGGAACTTGAGATACTTGAGGGAATGAAAAGAGATAAACTGATGACCAACATTTGAGGAACATTTAATATTTGCTAAGCACTTTTCTGAGCACTCATAAACATTAGTTCATTTCGGGCTCAGCCCAGCTTTATGAGGGAGGCAAGCTTATTGGGGACCATGTGACCTGGAGGGACCAATCACTGCTTCCCATATCCTGGCATCGGTGATAGGCTCAGGGCGAGCCATAAAACTCAAGTCTGATCAATCAGATCACTTCTGGTCTTGCATTTCCAGATGCTGTAGGAAGAAAAGGTTTTTCTCTTGGCTTTGGGGAGCTGAGGTGATTCATGTCAGCCCGCAGCTGCCTGGGGCCACGCTGCGCACAGGAAAAGCCCAGCTGAATTGCATCAGAATGAGGTCAGTGCAGAGGCTCTCAGAATGAGAGAGAGCAGAGGCTGGAGGAGTTAAGGAGAGATGACTTCTGCCAATATTGTTTGAATCTCTGTGTACAGTTTTTCTACAGACGGAAACCGGTGAATCTCATGTTTTTCTTAAGCCGGCTTAAATTGGGATTCTGTCATTTACAACTATTGGTCCTCACCAATACACTAACACAAATAATATTAATAGTTATGGCCAGTCACATAATAATAACTATGGCTTTCTAGATGCTTGGCGTTTGACATGGTCTTCAAGCTCTCAGACATCTTTCCCTCTGAACCCTTGTTGATTGGACTCCTTCCGAGTGATGGTAGCCACTTCATAATGAGTGCATTTTACAACATCGTCATCACAGTTGTGTTTTTTATTCTACAGAATTTTCTTAGTTTTATGTCTTCCTGCCTTTGTTTACTGTTTCTTCTACCTGGTTTGCCCTCTCCTCCCCCTCTTTAGAGAATCAGTCTTGGAAATATAAAGAGCACCAGCTTCTGAATCAAAACAGAACTTAATTCGAATCCCACCTTTTCTACTTCCTAGCTCTTCAACCTGGGTCAAACCACTTCTCTCTCTGAGCCTCAGTTTTCTCATCCATGACATGGGTATACTAGTACAGGATACACAAGATGAATGTGGTTTGATTCAGTCCTGGAATTTGGCAAGTTCTTGATAATTGCTGATGTGGTCTTGGTGGTGTTTAGGGTCATGGTGAGGGTTCAGGGTAGAGGGTGTGTTGGAGGAAAAGCTTCTGCTTGAATTTTCCCATAACAAATCTCAACCTAGGTTGATCAGCATGTATTCCAGGGGCTCAGCATATGCAACCCTCTATCCCCAGGGATGGAGGAATTCCATAAAACCCTGGGCTTCCAAACAAACATCTTCCCACACTCAACACATCCCATTCCCACAATCTTGGGCCTCTCCAAGGAATACAGAAGTGGAAGGCAGGGCATGAACGAGTCCCAATGTAGAGGGACACTTCGCAACATGCTCCATGCTGGACTCCTGTTTTAGAAAATGGGTTTTTTTGTTTCTATGTTTTTGAGTCAGGGTCTCTCTCTGTTGCCCAGGCTGGAGTGCAGTGGCACTATCACGGCTTACCACAGCCTCGACCTCCCGGGCTCAAGTGATCCTTCTGCCCCAGTCTTCTGAGTAGCTGGAATTACAGGCACATGCCATCATGACTGGTAATTTTTAAAAACTTTTTATAGGCTGGTCTTGGTGGCTTAGTCTGTAATCCCGCACTTTGGGAGGCCGAGGTGAATGAATTGCCCGAGCCTGCAGTTTCGAGACCCGCCTAGGCAACTTGGCGAGACCTCATTTCTACAATTAAAAAAAAAAAAAAATTAGTCGGGCGTGGTAGCGCACACCTGTAGTTCCAGCTACTTGGAAGGCTGAGGCAGAAGGATTGCTGGAGTCCAGCAGGTTGAGGTTGCAATGGCTGGGAGTGTGCCACTGCACTCCAGTCTGGGCGACAGAGTGAGACTACAACTCAAAAAAAAAAAAAAAACTTTTTATAGAGATGAGGTCTCCCTGTGTTTCCCAGGCAGGTCTCAAACTCCTGAGCTCAAGCAATCCTCCCACTTCAGCCTCCCAAAGTGTTGAGATTACAGATGTGAACCACCACACCTGGAAGAAAGTAATCTTAATAAAGTGAAATGTCTAAGTCCATGTAATCCATTCTGGGGAACTTTGGTATCATTGTTGTGACAGCTGCTTAGTAATTTTGATTCTTTCCGGCCTCATCGCAGGTAGCTGCTCCTTATTAAAAGCATGTAGCTTCTGCAGCCAGAGAGACCAGGTAGGCATTCTGGCATCTCACGTACTTACCATGTGATCTTGGTCCTTCAAGTTCTGCTTCTGCATATATAAAAGATGGATACCTTACACAGCTGCTGTTTCAAAACTTAAATGAGGTAATAGCTTTGACACCTAGTGTTCCAGGTATCTCTAGCTTTGTGGCAAACCTTACCTTGAAACTTATTGGTTTCAGACAGCAACGACATTCAAAGATATGCAATCTGGGCAGGACTTGGTGGGTGAGGACAGCTCATCTCTGTTTCACTCAGTGTCAGCTGGGGTGGCTCCCAGGTTGGGAGCAGAGATCATCAAAAGACTCACTCTTGTGTCGAGTGGCTGATGCTGAATGCTGGCAGGTATCTCAAGTGAGGCCACTGGTGAGAATCTACCTACATGTGGCCTTTCCATGTAGCTTGATCTGCCTTATGACATGGCTACTGGATTTTTGTTTTTTTGTTTTTGTTTTTGAGTTGGAGTCTCACTCTGTCACCCAGACTGGAGTGCAGTGGCCGCTCCCGGCCACCGCAGCCTCGACCTGCTGGGCTCCAGCGATCCTTCCGCCTCAGCCTTCCAAGTAGCTGGAACTACAGGTGAGCGCTACCACGCCCGACTGATTTTTTGATTTATTGTAGAAATGAGGTCTCGCTGCCCAGGCGGGTCTTGAACCCGCGGGCTCAGGCAATCCACTCACCTCACCCTCCCAAAGGCGCGGGATTACAGGCTGAGCCACCAAGCCCGGCTGGCCGCTGGATTTCAAGGGTGAATGTCTCCATGTGGCTTGAGCTGCCTCACAACATGACCACTGGATTTCAAGGGTAAAGGTCCCAAACTAGAAAAAGCTCACCACATAGTTTATGACCTAGATTCACATGGCATGCCTTCTGCAACATGCAATTCATTGAGTCAGTCTCAAAGTCTTGCCTGGGTTCAAGAGAAGGAGAAGCAGCTCCATCTGTTGATAGTAGAGCACCAAGGTTCTAGAAGAGAATTGCCACCAGAAGTATTGCTCTGGTCACCTGTGGAAAATGCAAATTGCCTCTTACAGTAAGTGCTAAAGAAAGAGCAAGTGTTTTTGTTTTGTTTTGTTTTGTTTATTTATTTATTTATTTTTATGTTTCTTTTTTTGAGTTGGAATCTCACTGTCACCCAGCCTGTAGTGCAGTGGCATGCTCCCGGCCACCGCAGCCTCAACCTGCTGGGCTCCGGCAATCCTTCCACCTCAGCCTTCCAAGTAGCCGGAACTACAGGCATGCACTACCATGCCCAGCTAGTTTTTGATTTATTGTAGAGACGAGGTATCACCAAGTTGTCCGGGCAGGTCTCGAACTCGCGGACTCAGGCAATCCACTTGCCTCGGCCTCCCAAAGTGCTGGAATTACAGGCTGAGTCACCGAACCTGGCCTGTTTATTTACTTTTTGAGTTGGAGTCTCACTCTGTTGCCCAGACTGGAGTGCAGTGGTACACCCATGGCCACAGCAGCCTTCCAAGTCGCTGGAACTATAGTCGTGTGCCACCACACCTAGCTAATTTTAAAATTTATTATAGAGATGAGGTCTTGCCAAGTTGCCCAGGCTGGTATCAAACCCCTGGGCTCAGGGAATCCTCTCGCCTCTGCCTCCCAAAGTTCTGGGATTACACATGTGAGCCATCATGCCTGGCCTAAAATACTTTTTTTTCCTCTTTTTTTGAGGAGGAGTTTCATTCTGTCACCCAGACTAGACTGCAGTGGCATGCTTTCAGCCACTGTAGCCTCAACCTGTTGGGCTCGGGTGATCCTTCTGCCTGAGCCTTCCAAGTAGCTGGAACCATAGGCACACACCACCACACCCAGCTAATTTTTTGATTTATTGTAGAGACAAGGTCTTGCCAAGTTGCCCAGGCTGGTTTTGAACCCCTGAACTCAGGCAATCCTCTTGCCTTTGCCTCCCAAGGTGCTGGGATTACAGGCATGAGCCACTGTGCCTGACTTGTTTTATTTTATTGTAGATGCAAGGGATACATATGCTGGTTTGTTATGCTGGTATATTGTGTGTGATGGTGAAGTCTGAGCTTCTACTGAGCTCATCACCCAAATGGCGAACATGGTACCCAGTGAGTTGTTTTTCCACCCTTCCTCCTTTCTCCCTTTGGTAGTCCCCAGCGACTGTTGTTGTTCTCAACTTTACCAGGTGTAGGGGTTCACACCTGTAATCCCAGCATTTTGGTGGGAGACCAGGGTAGGAGGATTGCTTGAGCCCAGGAGTTCAAAACCAGCCTAGGCAATTTAGTGAGAACTTGTCTATGAAAAAAAAAGTTAGCTGAGTATGTTGGCTCCTTGGGTTGCTGAGGTGGGAGGATCACCTGAGCCCAGAAGATTGAGGCTGCAGTGAGCCATGATTGTGCCACTGCATACCAGCATGGACGACAGAGTGCAACCCTGACTCAAAAAAAAAAAAAAAAGAAAATACTGCGACTTGATGGGTACCTGGTGCCAGGGAGGTGAAGACTGAGCTCGTCTGTGCCCCTATACAGCCATGATCATAGGGCAGTGACCCCTTGACCTTTCAACTAGCTATTAGATGGAGTGAGTAGACGTCAAGTATTCCTGGTCACCTCTTGGTTGAATCTAGCTAGGCTTTGAGACCATCTCCTTCTAGTATCTGCTCAGCTACCAGCTTGCCCTTCCAAGAAACTGAGCTTTTATTACATGTATAGTTTTGCCTTAGGTTTGTGATGAAAATAATATGATCTCTTGGTAAAAAATGCAAAGGCAAAAATATATACAGAAGCAAGTAAAAGTTTCCTCTAATCCTTACCCTACGATCTCACTCCCCAGAAGAAATCACCATCTATAGTTAAGTGAGTCGTTCTCCTCATGTGCTGGGTTTTTCTAAAATAGAAAACGTTAGATAATGCAAACTATTTTTTTTTTTTTTTTTGGCTACTTGCTTTTTTCTTTTTTTTGAGTTGGAGTCTCACTCTGTCGCCCAGACTGGAGTGCAGTGGCCGTCCTGGCCACCACAGCCTCGACCTGCTGGGCTCCGGCGATCCTTCCGGCGATCCTTCCGCCTCAGCCTTCCAAGTAGCTGGAACTACAGGCACAAGCTACCACGCCCGGCTAATTTTTTGATTTATTGTAGAGATGAGGTCTCGCCAAGTTCCCCGGGCGGGTCTCGAACCCGCAAGCTCAGGCAATCCACTCACCTCAGCCTCCCAAGGCGCGGGATGACAGGCTGAGCCACCGAGCCCGGCAGGCTGACGCTTTGAAGACTGGTTAGATCATCCCACGTAAACAGAGGTGAAGCCATAGAAACGCAACTCACCAGTTGCCTTGCCAACCCACAGACACTAGCTGGCGTTTGTTGCTTTGTTGTGATTTTAGGGTTCTCAGGATGTGTGTATGTCTAACATATATGTGTGTGAGTGTACGCCTCTGTATGTCAGACTGTGTATGTGTGTATGCTTGTGTGTGTGTGAGTTGAGTTGAACTAACCTCCACCTGTGTTGATCCACAGAATAGGAATTTCTTATATCTGTGCAAACGTGTGTAGAGTCTATATTACTTTTTAGAAACAATTATTTTCTCTGAGTGTAAAATATGATAAACCTACAGGGAGAGTTGGGAAGCCAGAGAAAGGCATAAAGAAGCAAAGGTTCCCCTGGGACCCAGCACACCGTGACAACCCCTCTGCTGACGTGTGCA
>NW_007258842.1:0-4377 GCF_000164805.1 Carlito syrichta
TGTACACCTTAACCCTTAACTGTACCCCACAAAACTATAATAAAAATACTGATTAATAAAAAAAAAAAAAAAAAAAGTTACAATAAAAGTCAGTAAAATGAGAGACTAAATGAAACTAGTATAAAATTAAATGCAGAACCAATTAAAAAGTAGATTCTAGGGCCCAAGAATATTATGGGATACATTTGCAAGAGAAAGTCAGCATTGTGGGAAAAATGAGAAATGAAATGAGATTTATTTGGAGAGAACAAAGTATTGCAATAGAAGTGCAGAAGGGGTAAGAATAATGATTTCATTTATTCCAACAGATGTATATTGGGAATCCTCTATATGTCCCATCAGTAGGCCTTAGAACTACAAAGACATAAAATATATTAGCCCTTTCTTTGAGAAGCCAATAATTCAATTGTGGAAGTATATAACAAATAATTACCCTCTAGTCTAACAAATGCCTCATTGGGATAGAGAGGTCACAAGTGCTTAGTCATCCCTAGGGCAAAATGATCTTATAAAGTGGAAAATTTGCAAAGAAGTTTGTATTGAGTATAACATTCTATTCCTATTCTATAACTGAGTTTACTCCTTAGTTTTTTTGAGAAGTTATTTACATCCTAAATTTACAAAACACGCTGAAATAAAACTTCCATGTTTAAATTTATTTACTAGTTTAGCAACATATATTAATGCCAGATTTTCATTTTAGGACCAAATCCTACTTTATTTTTCAGAGAGAGATCGGGAGAAAGGGAATAAGGCCCGTAAAAATTAAATCTGGTAATTGCTGGAAACATCCTCACCAAGGCCAGCCAGTAGCTTGTTATATTCTAAATATAACTTGTCATCTTGTGACAAAATCTAATTTTGAGAATAATTGAAAATCCATTTCAATTGTCAATTGTTTAGTGTACTTGAAAACCAAAAATTTACGATTGGATTTTTTTCATATTTATTTTGTGTCAGGTGCGTGGAAATCATATTCTCCACGTCCCTGGAAGATGGCAAGATTGATGAGTTGTTTACACAGGCAATCAGAATTCAGTTCAGACACTATTCAACAATTCATTGTTTCACCTTACTTTAGCTTAACATGGTTTCACCCCTTAGTCGTTTCTTGAATGACACCCACAGAGAAATTTAATGAGTTGATCTTATTCTGTTGTATATGGTAGTTACATAGCAGTTAAAATAGTTCATGACTGGTAATTATTCTTACTGAATTACAGAAATGGTCACAGTAATTTGTATTTTAGAGGCTAAAATGCAATATAAGCAGTATGAGAAGTGAGCAGCATTTAAAGTCTGAGGTGGAAGACAAAAGTATTTATGAGGAGAAAAATGAAAAGAACATAAAGAGGCAGTAACGATGTGGTAACCTTATTCCCAAAGCATTCTTTACTAACCAGTTCTTAGCTAGACAGCCAAGCAAAACTAAATTGCCTCATTGTAGCAAAGTTAATGCAATCAATTTTTCAATTACAAAAATGTAGGTGAAGTTAGTTAGGCCTTGCCAGTTCCCAATTATTACTAGATATGCTTCTTTTTCCAATCACAGAGGAACTTGTTTTGAAAAATTTGTCTTTCTTTGACCTCAGATAAATAATTGGTTTTTAAACCAAATAAAACCAGTAGGATTTGATGGTGAGAGATAATATCTGCTTGCATAGAAGAAAAGCCATTTCTGTATAGATGCTTGTCTGTCTTACGTGGTTAGAGAGAAACATATTTGAAAAGCAGGAAAAGAAACAATGAATCAGTTCCCAAAATTCTATCCCATTTTATTTTTGCATTTTAAAAATGGATGTAATTTGCATACAGTATAGTGTTCAGACTTAAGTGTAACCACTAACTAGCTCAAAGTGAGATGTAGCACATTTTTCTTTCCCCCAGATGTCACTCTTGCTCCTTGCTGTTTTGAGTCAGAGTCTGTCACCCCGGTTGAAGTGCAGTGACATGCTCACGGCCACTGCATCCTTGAACAGCTGAGCTCAGGCCATCCTTCCACCTCAGCCTTCCAAGTAACTGGAACCACAGGCATGTACCACCATGCCTGGCAAATTTTTTGATTTATCGTAGAGAGGCTGATTTTGAACGCCTGGGCTTAGGCTATTCTCTTGCCTCTGCCTCCCAAAGTGCTGGGATTGCCACCCCATCCAGTTGTTCCTTTCTAATCAATAAGACTCTCTCCCAAGAGGTTAACTCTATTTTTCTGACTTCTATTATAATTAACTTTGTTCTTGAACTTCAAAGTTCAAGATAGTTTAGTGCTTTGATGATTACTTTCAAAATCATGTCCACATCATCAATACAAATTTGTTTAGGTGTCACGATATAATAGACTTAATGTTTCAAACTCATCATGTTCTCTCTCCAATATTGGATTTCCTGTCTGTATCATAATTAAAAGTGGATCATTTGTCCTTCAGTCAAGTGGTTCTAAACTCAAATTAAATGGGTGCAAACAGTAAATTTCGGTAGAATGGAGTACCCTGATGGGTGCTGTAGTACAGAATTAGCTAGCAGGTGGGCCGAGGGGCTTGCTGGACTCTAGGAAGTATAGTCATGGTACATTTCTGAATCTGGGCCATTGGAACAGATAATACATTAGAGATTTGTTTCCAGAAATGGGGTACATGGTGAGGCCTGCATTATGGGACTACAATAAGAGCCCATATTAGGGTCAAGAATAGTAGCAAGTATGTAATATGTCTCAGAATTAGGGCCTCTAGACTAACCTGTATCCATTTCTTTTTCTAACATCAAGGTTAGTCCTTCTGCCTGTCATGATAGTAGCAGCCAGCAGATGAAGATCACATGGCTCCAGTTCTGTGGGGCGACATACAGATGCTAGGAAAAGTAGGGCCCCCTTCCCACAAAGTCTTCAGAATAAAGACTGGCTCCTGAACACTGCAACTTTGTCCCTCACTGCCAGGCCTGTGCCTTGACTGACTGCAGCTAGCTGTCAACACGCCACCCTAAGCTTCAGGTGCACTCTAAGCTTCAGGTGATTAGAACTCTGCAAACTGCTTCATCTGCCTGTATTACCCTTCCCCTCTCCCAGGCCTGAATAAATAGCCAAGTGGAGACAGCAAGAAAGAAAGCATGGAGGATTGGCTTGGTTTGGCTCCCACCTGAGCTCTGTCTCTTACTAGCTTTGTGACTCTGGACACATTGCTTCATTTCTCCATGTTTCGGTCTCTCAATTTGTTGAAGAGGAACATAATAGTTCTCACTTCATGCATTAAATAAGATCATGGGTGGAAGTGGTTGGTAGCCCTCTTAGTTACGTTTTCCACTGGATAGAGAAGATAAAGGGAACCTGTGTAAATTACTGGCCTTCAAAATTCAACTAAAATACTCTCTATTCTGCTCTGATCCCACCAGCCTGTTCTGGAGGCTTCCCTACTTTTTTGGGTACTAACAATTTACTTTCCAATCCCTCCTGTGGACACTCTCCTACCTGAGGGTAGCAACTGTGTCTTTCATGTTATGGTTCTAGTACTGCCGTGGTGTCGACACATCATAGGCATGCAAAAGTATTTATCCCAAGTCTGTTTTCCAGCAATTATATATTATGCATCATTTGTTTTTTTGGCAGTTTTCTTTTGATAGAGCATTCAAGTTTATTTTGTAGGGAAGGTATGAATTTTAGAGAATCCTTCAAATATACCTGTTGAGTTCTCCTATCTATCTTAAATTGGCTTGACAATCAACACCAACACAATATTACTATTTATGAAATGATTCTCTGTTGGAAGGCTCTGCAGTGACACTGTGAAAATAGCTGTAATTTAGCAACTGAGTAGTAGCATTTGCCTCAGTGAAGGAGTTAGTAGAAATAATAACTTTTAGCTCCAACTGACACCATAGTAACTGTGTCAGACTTATAGAAGTCTGGATGAGGACCTACAGAGAAGCCTGGCCATTAATTTCATATTATGCTTTGACCGTTTTTGTAATACATACAAGTTAAGGCCCTCACTGTAAGCCTCAACACTTGAGAAATGAGACTAGCATTGGGAAACATTGCCACTTATGGGAAATGTAACTACAGGATTTTGTTGATAATATTATATTCATAATATTGTGACCAAAAAAAGCCTGTGTTTTCCTTCCAGTAGTGAGGGAAGAAGCTGAACATTGCAGGCAGTTTGTATAATGTTACTAGTAGTCTCCGTCTCTCTTCCCAGCTCTTCTTAATGTCCTTTTTTTTTTTTTGAGTTGGAGTCTCACTCTGTCACCCAGACTGGAGTGCAGTGGCCACTCCCGGCCACCGCTGCCTCGACCTGCTGGGCTCCAGCGATCCTTCTGCCTCAGCCTTCCAAGTAGCTGGAATTACTGGCATGTGCTACCCCGCCCAGCTGATTTTTTGATTTATTG
>NW_007258842.1:4823-14799 GCF_000164805.1 Carlito syrichta
GGTCGAGGCTGCGGTGGCCGGGGAGCGGCCACTGCACTCCAGTCTGGGTGACAGAGTGAGACTCCAACTCAAAAACAAACAAACAAAAAAACCCAAAAGACAGATTAACAAGAGATAAGCAGACTATCATTAACATGCATATTTCATATATACATGGGCAATACCAGGGAAGGAGTAGTTCTCAAAGAGGTGGTTTTGAATTCCAGGTTATGTGACATCTTCAACAAAGAAAGGAAATTTTTAGAAAGTGACAAGACAAAGAAAAGTATTTTGTTTCTCTAGGGGTTGCAGTTGGGAGGTAGAGGTGGCGCCGCACATAACCGGCAGCTAAGGTCTTATTGACACAGCAAGTTAACATAGATTCCTCTGTTGTCATCTTCGGACGG
Source organism: Carlito syrichta (assembly GCF_000164805.1). Lineage (NCBI taxonomy): Eukaryota > Metazoa > Chordata > Mammalia > Primates > Tarsiidae > Carlito > Carlito syrichta. The sequence goes on from NW_007258842.1 coordinate 5,210, forward strand.
TAAAGGCCTAAAGTTGTCTTCAGTGGTTGTTAACCTTTGTCCTTTCTTGCAGAGAGAGGAGGTGAGGTATCTTTTGTCTTTGGAGGTGTATCTCCTGCTTTTAGGCAAACAGAGGGAGGGTATAGAACTTTCCTGCATCTTAAATGTTATCAGCTCAATGATCCTTATGCCAGAGGCATATTTTGGGGGGGCATGTTGTGGTCTCCCACAAAACAAAACAACTCAGATCTAAAACCCATAAAACTCTAAGCAAGTGTTAATGCAGTTATCAGCTCCTGGCCTCCATGATGACATGGCATTATAGAGTTGATATCCTAACCATTTTTGTCCCAAAGTTTTTTTTTCCATTCTGTTTTATTCAGGATAAAATAAATACTTCTGAACATGCATAATCATCCATTCTTCAGGGGAAATTTGAGAAATCACTGTTTGATAGTTATTTAACAGTTTTGTGATGTAATAGTCATCAAAGTTCACAATTGTCCCAGGACACAAGATTGGATGGAAACGAAGAAAGAAACTTTCTTAAACTATAATTCTTAAAGAAGATATAGGAAACTTAAGAGAAATTTTAAACATTTAGTCTTGGTACAAGGAAAAAAGCTTTTTTGGAAAAAGACAGGGAGTGAGAAGAGCTTATAGAATCAAGCAGGCAGTTCCTTTTCTGCCATGCTGTGATAAACCATTAAGACTGGCCTGTTTTGATTATAATTATTGAGAATTCCTGGTTGCAACCAGTCTTTTTATTTAAGAACTTTTTTTATAATCAATATTTTTTATTATGATATTGTGGGGGCACAGTTAAGGGTTAGGTATACAAATACGTTTCATTCAGGCACCCTTGTTGATAAGAGGTGTTTCCCCGTCCCCAGATAGATATTTACTACCGTTAATCCCATCTCTCTCCCCCCCCCCATAGTTTCTCACTACTGTCAGTCATTTTCTTATAGTATTACATTGGATGTTCAAGGTCCACTATATGAGTGAGAACATGTGATACTCGGATCTTTGTTTCTGTGAGAGGTCACTCAGTATTATAGACTCTAGTTCCGTCCAGGTTGCTGCGAAATTCATGATTTTGTTCTTTTTTTATGGCTGCGTAGTATTCCATCGTGTATATGTACCACATTATGTCCTCTTTTGATGGGCAGCGTGGTTACTTCCAGGTTCATGCTATTGTGAACAATGCTGCGATAAACATACGTGTGCAGGTATCTTTTTTATAGAGTGATTTGAGTTCTTCAGGATATATTCCCAGTAGGGGGATTGTGGGGTCATATGGGAGGTCGATTTTTAGAGCTTTTAGGAATCACCACACTGCTTTTCACAGAGGTTGCACTAGTTTACACTCCCACCAACAGTGTAGAAGTGTTCCCTTTTCACCACACCCTCTCCAGCAGTTGTTATTTTTTGAGTTGTTGATAATTGGCATTCTGACTGGAGTTAGGTGGTATCTCAGTGTGGTTTTGATTTGCGTCTATCTCCCTGATGATTAGTGAGGTTGAATGTTTCTTCATGTGTCTGTTGGCTGCTCGAATGTCTTCCTTTGTGAAGTGTCTGTTCATATCTTTTGCCCATTTTATAATGGGGTTGTTTGTTTTTTTCTTTTCAGCACGTTTGAGTTCCTTGTAGATCCAAGATGTTAGGCCTTTGTCAGACCTGGTGTTGGCAAATATTTTTTTCCCAGTCTGTAGGCTGTCTCCCTGCTCTCTTGATGGTTTCTTTGGCTTTGCAGAAGCTTGTCAGTTTAATAAGGTCCCACTTGTCTATCTTCTCTCTTATGACCTGTGGGTTTCGGGTTTTGTTCAGGAATTGGATGCCAGTTCCGATTTCCATGAGGGTATGTTCTTCATTTTCTAAGGTTCTTATGGTTTGTGGTTTTACATTTAGTTCTCTGATCCATTTAAGTTAATTTTTGTGTATGGGGATAGATAGGGGTCCTGTTTCAATCTTCTGCATGTGGTCAGCCAGTTTTCCCAGCACCATTTACTGAATAGGTTCTCCTCTCCCCAGTGATAGGTGGTGGAGGCTTTGTCGAAGATGAGTAGAACTTCTTATACTAGTAAAAATGTTTTTGCCGAGGCGAGTGGATTGCCTGAGACCATGGGTTCGAGATCCACCTGGGCAACTTGGCAAGACCTTGTCTCTACAATAGATCAAAAACTAACCGGGCATGGTAGCATGCACCTGTAGTTCAGGCTACTTGGAAGGCTGAGGCAGAAGGATCGCTGAGCCCAGCAGGGAAAGGCTGCAGTGAGTGTGCCACTGCACTCCAGTCTGGGTGACAGTGAGACTCCAACTAAAAAAAAAAGTTGCCATTACTTTATTTAGGGAGACGAATATATATTTGAATTCTTCCGAGGCACAGAATAAGCTTTCAAAGGACAGTAGAATATGGTATAGATAAAATCAAGCATTTAAAAAATGTGTAAATACCTAAATGAATTTTATCCTAAAAAGTATCAAATCAATATATTTGATCCATAAGCATTGATCATCAATTCAGGTATATCTACGAATTACCTTTGCTTTTGAAATGACTAGAGATTTGGTTTATTAAAGTTTTTTGAAAAAGTGCATTCCTTTTACTATTTGTAATCTGCAGTATGCTGCCAACTGTTCACCTGATGTGGTAGTGCTAGCTATAATATCTTGAGCACCTACTGTAAACCAGGAAATTTAAATACATTATATTTATTCTATTCTTAGAAAGCTTTGCAAGAGTGCCTTCTTATCCTCACTTTCCCAGGTAGGAACCAGGTGTTCTAAAAAGTTGAGTAACTTGCCTGAGGTCTACCATTAGTTGGATTCAGTCCCAGGTTTGCCTGGTCCCCAGGCCTGGGCTTCTCCTAGTCATTTCCTGTGGTGGAGGATCTATTTGGAAAGGGTGCACATAGTTCAAATACCTAAGTAGCTGAAAACCTTGTTTTACATACTCATTCTGAAATTCGATTGAATATAGTTGAATGTCTAAATTGCTCTTTCAGTAATGCTTTAGGTGTGAAGATGTTATTCGGGTTATTTATCTAGTTTTGCATTTTTTTCTTACCAGCTTTAATTTTGTTGTTAAAGATGTGGCTTACTTTGGATTTCCTAGCAATCATAAAGTTGCCATAAGGTATTAACTTCAGTCAACACATTACTGTTTTGGTATAGGCTTTTCAGAAAAAAAAAAAACAAACACGATTTTCTGTAAAGGATCAATTATCTGAGGGTAAGAAGCTTGACACATCCAAAGAAGAGCAGATTCTGAAGGTTATAAATGCATGATTACCATTTCATTTATCTAGCTTTACGTTAAAAGTCTTGGGAATTACTGTTTTAGATTCACATGCATGTGTAAATAGTGATGGAGAAGAGTAACATCATATTTCAAAACTGGAGTTGTTTCCATACCTATTTAATTTCTCAAGGAATCAAATGTCTTACAGGCACCCACCTTGTAATTACTCTTTACATCCCTTGACTTTTCTCTGATATTCTAATTAATTGGAATCAGCAGTGCATGTTAATGATGTAGGCAAATTAAGTAGTCTATATACTTAATGCTTAAGAATCATTATGGGTTCCCAGCTTGGTTCTACCATCTACCTTTGTGTGACCTTAGCAAGATCATTAGTCTCTCTGTGCCTCACTTTCTCCATCTGCAAAATGAAACTGAAAAACAATAGCACACATTACATAGTTGAGCAGCAAGTCTTAACTACAGTATGTCAAAAACAATTGAAACTCATAGAGAAATCAATGAATATTAGCTATTGTGTCTTTGGGGAATTTTCTACTAGTAAAAACGTTTCCATTGCTTTATTTAGGGAGACAAATATACATTTGAATTCTCCCGAGACACAGAATAAGCTTAAAAAGGGCAGTAGAATATGGTATAGATAAAATCAAATGAAAATGATGAATTTTATCCCAGAAAGTATTGAACCAATATATTTGATCCATAAACATTTATCATTCATTCAGGTGTATGGGGAAAAGCAAACCAAGCCTTTGCTCAGGCAATTACAATGTAGCTGGGGAAAGCTGACACATTCTGAGAAAAGATAAATAGATGATTAAGCACTAAAATGAGAGGAAACTTACAATAGGCATTCCGTAAAGGAACAGAGAAAGTGAGCCAGAGTGGAATGACCCAGGAGAAAGACAGCTCTGAGCTGGGTGGGTTGGACTGGAGAAGAAAGAACCCTTTAGGTGAGGGAGCGTCATTGTCCAAACAAGCCAGTGCTTTCCAAACGTCAGTGAGCCTGGTGGGCTTTGAAAATGCAGAGGCTGATACCACAGGTTGGAATGAATTCTGCATTCGTAACCAGCTGCTAGGTGACATAGGAAAATGTCACCAGCTTTAAGGTAATGCGGAGCCTGAGGAAAGAAACAACTTGTGTTTGGGGGAAAACGACCAGAGGGTATGATGGTACGAATCATCGAGGCTATTTCAGTAGTCTATGCACTAAGCAATAAGGTCCAAATTTAGAGAGGGGCAGCAATCATGGAAAGAAAGGCATAAAAGACTATGCAAAAAAGGAATGGAAAATTTATAACACTTGCCTAAATTCATGGGGAAAAGGAAGTGGCATCAACAATATTCTTAGACCAGGGAATGAACGATGCCCTTGGTACAAAGAGGGGAGGTTGAAGAGAGCAGGGCTGGGGGCAGAGGGAAATGATCAGCTTGATTTTTAGGAGGCTGAATTTCAGATAGTGCTGTGGCTTCAAGAAGAATGTCCACAGGGCAGACGATGGATGTTTAGAATGGGTATGTATAGAAGGAGAGAATCCTGCATTCTCCACAGGCTAGTGAAGAGTGACAGAAGCAGAATTGAGGATGGAACAGTTGGGGAAGTCCTCACTTGGTGAGAAAGAAGAGCACTGAAGGGTAGGACCTGGTACTGCAGACTCCCTGGAGTCTGGAGATTCCCCTGGAGTGAAAGGAAAGGGTTCTGGAGATTCCCCTGGAGCGAAAGGAAAGGCTTCTGGAGATTCCTGTTGCCTCATGAAACAAAATAGAGCGCAGAAGTTCATTTTTTTTTTTTTTTTGGAGTTGGAGTCTCACTTGGCCACCCAGACTGGAGTGCAGTGGCCAAAACATTATATATCATAGTACAAAATTTGAAAATTTAGAAAATACACAAAAAAGAGATAAAAATCACACTTAATTTTATAACCCAGAGAAACCTTTGTCTGTTTATTTATATATTTGTATGCATACTCCTATAGGCCTTTTCCTTTGCAAACATACATTTTTTTGTTTTTTTACAAATTGGAATCATGCTGTTCATACGGTTGTATATTTGCCTTTAAAATATATTTTGAGCATTTCTTCCTGACATTAAGCATTCTATTAAAATATACCTTTTAATGGGTATATTCAGTTTGCCTGAAAAAAAAAAATCTGAAAAGGCATTAGGATCAAGTATAGATTTTGTCCTATTTAGGAGTAACCAGAACATGTTTTTGGATTGAGGGGGAAGAATCCATAGAGTGAAGAGATATAATTGTTGAATGAATGGACTGAAGGTGAAGATGGGGAGAGGGCAGAGAGCTAAAGAACTGGGTCTATGAAGAAAAGAATGCTGGTTTGGGTTGATATTTTGAGTAAACTAATGTGCAAAGTAATCTTTTAAGAAATAGGATGAAAGGAAGTTAATTTCAAAAAAATAATCAGATATTGGCATTGTTCCTGAGAGTATAGACCTGGAGAATTAAAAATAGATGAGGTTGTTGTAAATAAGTGAATATTATATTACTGTAACATGAACTTAAAGCATTTGGGAATACAAATGATCCTATAGATACTGCTGAGATTAGTGGGTACATGGATTTATTTACGTAAATTATTTAAATCTGCTTGGCCTTCCTATTCTTATGCTACAGGTTCTTAAAATCCTCTGAAAATATACCTAAAGAAGAAATTCTTTTTGACTGGTCTGTTCTGAGGAGAGACTAATATATCTTATTCCTGTGTAATTTTTTATTTTTATTTTTTCCATGTATGTAAGTCTCTCTGGTCTCCTCTCCAGGTGGATTAATAGGGCTTAGACTCTTCAGATGAATTTTTTTATGTTATTCAACTCAAAAGTCCTCATTTCTTATTCAGCGATACATAGCAACAGACTTAAATACCAGCTGTTTGGTCTGTTTTTGGGGCTTAGTTGGTGTGTAGAATTGTTAGTGAACATTTCTGTATTTCTATAATAAAAATGTGGACTGACAAGAAATAAATGATGAATATTTTCCCTTCTTGTTTCTCTGTGATTTAAAGATTTATTTGTGTATGTGCTTATTTTTACTCTATATTCAGGCTAAAGCTATAGTCATGGTAGCAGAATGTTTCTGGTATAATTTATTCTGTAAGTGTCAGTCAAAACCATCAGCTGTGGCCTGTATAGCACTGACCTTGGATGTAGGAGACTCCTGTTCTATTCTGGGCTCTGCAACCAAACAGCCCTGGGATTTTTGGAAATTTATCTTCACTTGCTTCTTTGCTAAATGAAATGGTTTGACTTGATTGTTCTTATGGTCCCTATCAAGGTCCTGAGTTTCATATCTATATTTAAATGTGCATAGCAGTACACCTGAATAATTAACAATTGTGACTGTAGACCTCCCACCTTGATACTACTGTGTAGATTATACCAATGGATACAATGGAAAATGACTGCTGGAATGAACTGTGAAGTGCCTTCAAGAATAGCATTGCTACTGGAGGTGCTAGTGTCTTAGAAAGTCAACTAGTGGTTTTAAAGGTCACCTATGTAAAGTTATTTATATTATGAATATGCTTCTTTTCCTACCAGATAATCCTAATATGACACTACTGAATTTAACTGAAAAAGATTACACAGTACCCAGTAATCCTAGGAAATGGTCATGCTGTACTAAAGGAAATTAAGGCAACAAGAACAATTATTAAAATCACAGCAGTGAGGTGGAGGAGACGGTTGAAATGACATTTTCAATTTAGAAATTCTATTTATAGTCACTGGAACTTTCCAAGACTGTCCAGCTTTGGACTAACATGTTTTGGACATATTCTCAGCTTCAAAGTAAATTTATCTGAAAAGCCTTATGTAATTCTGTTCATTCATTTAAGCTTATGCAGTACTTCAGGGAAAACAAGCTGACATTTTTTGGAGAAAAACCCAAAGATACCTTCCCAATATAGTAAGGAATAGCTAGATGTATAACTTGCATATAGTGACTTACTGAAAACATGATTCATTTCAAACAAAGGCCTTAGTGAGGCAACTCTAAGTGAGTAATTCTAGAATATAATTTGTATTTGAATATATATATAATATATATATAAAATCTCTTTAGAGTTTCTCTAAAATAAAGGCAGTTTTTGCTGTTAGTATGAAAACAGGCACCCCTCTAATATCAGAAAGATAGTTTTTCAGAGAAAAGACATGAGGTGATTAGAATCTGTTTTCTAATATACCACTGTAACAAGGAAATTCATGTAATCAATCAGTGAAATATACTGGCAACTCTTCCATCTATTAAGTAGTAGGGGACCAGCTGCATGTTCTCCCAGATTACTTCATAAATATATAATAACACATTCTATCATCTGGCTATTTGGTTTGCAACTAGTTGGTCTGAATCTGATTTGCAATTGTGCCAGTATACTTAAATCACATCTGTCATAACGAAATGCCATTGCCTCAAAAATAAATAAATAAGTAAATAAATAAATAAATAAAAGCAAGGAGTCTACTAGGTAAATGGATGTTTTACAATTTTATGATAACAAAGAATACACCTCTGTTGAATTTCTTTAGAAGAAATGGAAATAGATGTAGAGAATAATTTGCTTATGTACATGCTTGCTGAAAACTCCCATGGCAAAATGTGTAAATACATGAAAGCAACTCATTTTTTTCATTTTGTCAATAAAGCTGCTCCAGAGGGATTGCCCTCCAACTACTCAGCCCATCAGGAAATGGAGCAGACACAGACAGGTTTATAGACTTTCCATCCATTTCTACATCAGAGGAATGTGGACGTTTTTGTTATTGTTACTATTTGATACCTGCAAACTGTGGAAATGTGTAGCTTCTTAATACCTCACTAAAGCATCAGAAAAGCTCACAAAGTCACTATTATTTGTTTCACAAAATTTCATTTGATTCTTTGGGCTAAAAAGTCTAGTGGAAGCACAAGTTTCAGGACCTTCTACGCTTCCTGGGATTTAAATAATTTAACAATTTACAAATTAAATTATTAAACAGTAATATAGGCAGAGTTCCCAGAGTAAATGATGCATCTTTGTCCCTCATTTAGTTCGTCCCATCCTCTTAAATTAACTAATCAGTAAACCTAGACTAAAACAATAATAGGAAATTACTGCAAATTAGTCAGCTGGACTTGAGAGGTGCATCATAAAAACATGTCTCTTATATATCTTCCTTTGTGGGCCTAAACTACATTTCTAACTGCTTGGTGAGCCGTCTCCAACTTCACAAGGAATGTGAAGAGAGAATCTAATTAGAGATTTGTTCACTGAAGTACCTAGAGGGTCATTTTGCCAGAAGCAAAAAAAAAGTTCTACTGCTCATGGGCCACGTTTGAGGAACAGTTAGGCAGTGGGTTGCCAGATGGAATGAAGATCTCTGTCTTCTCCTGAAGGAGTCACAGGCTAGAGAGCAAAACTTGTGAGGATACTTGGCACACACATAGGGTGGAGATCCGGTAAATCAGGGATATTGGTATCTAGAGGTCAGTTCTTTAAAAAGTTTCACACTTTTAAGTTTTCCTCCCTGTGAGGTTTTGTCAGGACTTAGACTGTTTTCCCCTATACCTGGCTCCTTTCTGCTCCCTCCCTCAGGGAGCGGCCTCTGGCCAAAGCTGGTCTCTGAAGCATGTGCATATTCTCAGTAATGAGTTATGGAATGCAGGTGATCAAGAAAAGCTGAAAACAATGTAGTTTCACTCTTAATCAATGTAATTGTAAACACCAGATAGAAACTTGAATGATTGCTTTGATCATAAAACTGCATGGCTTGCTATGCTGCCCTGAGGTATGGATTCTTCACTGACTTGCCACCATCAGTGCCTCCTGCAATTTCTAATAAACCAATGGCTTTCTCTGCTGGACCTCCAGGTGACTTCTTTAGAACAGGTGAACATTATATGCAAGCCCTCTCAGGTTTGGGGTTACCGTGTTATACCCATTTTCTCCTCAATGGTTCTACTTGGAAATTAAATCTAAAACATGTAATGCAAAGCACATCATGGTGGATACAAAGTAACAGAAGCTTACTCTATGGTTTTTTTAAAAAAAAGTATTTATTTTTTATTATGATATTTTGGGGTACAGTTAAGGGTTAGGTATACAAATACATTTTGTTTAGGCACCCTTGTTGATAAGAGGTGTTTCCCCAACCCCAGAGAGATATTTGCTACCATTAATCCCATCTCCCTCCCTGCCCCCCCCATAGTTTCCGACTACTGTCAGTCATTTTCTTATATTATTACATTGGATGTTCAAGGTCCATTATATGAGTGAAAACATGTGATACTCGAATCTTTGTATCTGTGAGAGGTCACTCAGTATTATAGACTCTAGTTCCATCCAGGTTGCT
>NW_007258842.1:15114-16615 GCF_000164805.1 Carlito syrichta
AGTGTAGAAGTGTTCCCTTTTCGCCACACCCTCTCCAGCAGCTGTTATTTTTTGAGTTGTTGATAATTGCCATTCTGACTGGTATCTCAGTGTGGTTTTGATTGCAGCTCTCTGATGATTAGTGAGGTTGAACATTTCTTCATGTGTCTGCTGGCTGCTTGAATGTCTTCCTTTGAGAAGTGTCTGTTCATATCTTTTGAACATTTTATAATGGGGTTGCTTGTTTTTTTCTTTTCGGCACCTTTGAGTTCCTTGTAGATCCAAGATGTTAGGCCTTTGTCAGACCTGGTGTTGGCAAATACTTTTTCCCAGTCTGTAGGCTGTCTCCCTGCTCTCTTGATGGTTTCTTTGACTTTGCAGAAGCTTGTCAGTTTAATGAGGTCCCACTTGTCTATCTTATCTCTTATGGCCTGTGGGTTTCGGGTTTTGTTCAGGAATTGGATGCCAGTTCCGATTTCCATGAGGATTTTTCCTTCATTTTCTAAGTTGCTTATGGTTTGAGGTTTTACATTTAGGTCTCTGATCCGTTTCGAGTTAATTTTTGTGTATGGGGAAAGATAGGGGTCATGTTTCAATTTTCTGCATGTGGTCAGCCAGTTTTCCCAGCACCATTTCCTGAATAGGTTCTCCTCTTCCCAGTGGTAGGTGGTGGAGGCTTTGGCAAAGACAAGTTGGTTGAGAAATTGAGGTTGTGCTTCTGGAATGTCAATTCTATTCCATTGATCTATATGCCTGTTTCTATACCAATACCAAGCTGTTTTGATGATTGTAGCTTTATAGTAAAGTTTGAAGTCTGGTAATGTGATACTACCTGCTTTGTTTTTTTTTGCTGAGGATTGTTCTGGCTATTCCTTGGTGTATGTGTTTCCATATGAATTCCTGGGTTGTTTTTTCTAGGTCTGTTGCAGGTAATTTGATGGGTATTGCATTGAATTTATAGATTGCCTTAGGTAAGATGGACATCTTCACAATGTTGATTCTTCCAATCTATGAGCAAGGGATATATTTCCACTTGTTTGTGTCATCTTTGATTTCTTTGAGCAGTGTTTTGTAGTTTTCAATGTAAAGGTCTTTCACATCTCTGGTTAGGAAGATGCCAAGGCATTTCATTTTTTTTGTGGCTATTGTGAATGGAATTGTGGTTTTTATTTGGGTTTCTGTTTGTTTATTATTGGCATAAAGAAATGCAATTGTCTTTTGCACATTTATTTTGTATCCTGAGACTTTGCCAAAGTCCTTTATCAGTGTAAGGAGGTTATTGACAGATTCTCTTGGGTTTTCAAGGTACACAATCATATCGTCTGCAAAGAGAGATAACTTGACTTCCTCTTTTCCTATTTGGATACCCCTGATTGCCTTTTCTTCTCTGATTGCTCAAGCTAGGACTTCCAGTACTATATTGAACAGGTGGGGTGAGAGTGGGCATCCTTGTCTTGTTCCAGTTTTCAGGGGAAATGGTTCCAATTTTTGTCCATTTAGGAGTATGCTGGCTGTGGGTATC
>NW_007258842.1:16767-17373 GCF_000164805.1 Carlito syrichta
CAGGTATGAAGCCTACTTGGTCATGATGGATGATATTTGAGATGTATTGTTGAATCCAGTTTGCTAGGATCTTGTTGAGAATTTTAGCATCTATGTTCATCAGAGATATTGGCCGTAGTTCTCTCTCTTTGTTGGATCTTTACCTGGCTTGGGTATCAATATGATATTGGCTTTGCAAAATGATTTGGGGAGAGTTCCATCTTTTTCAATCAACTGGAATACCTTCAGTAGGATTGGTATCAGCTCCTCCTTAAATGTCTTGTAGAATTCTGCTGGAAAGCCATCTTTACCAGGGCTTTTTTTTAAGGTAGTTTTCTTATTATGTAGTCGATTTCCTTGATTGTTATTGGTCTTTTTAGGGTCTCAATTTCTTCTTATTCCAACCTAGGTAGGTTGTGTGATGTCAGAAAGTCCTCCATTTCCTTAAGGTTTTCAAGTTTGTTTCCATACAAGTGTACATAGTAGTCTCTAATGATCTTTTGTATTTCTTCAGGGTCAGATGTGACTTCATCTTTTGTGTTTCTGATTGTGCTTATTTGGGTTTTTTCTCTCTTTTTCTTGGTCAGTCTAGCTAGGGGACTATCAATCTTGTTTATCCTTTCGAAG
>NW_007258842.1:18063-55534 GCF_000164805.1 Carlito syrichta
AGAATACGTTCCATATGGTGATGAGTAGAATGTGTATTCTGTGGTCTTTGGATGGAGGGTTCTGTAGGTATCAATTAAGTCCATTTGGTCCAGAGTCACATTGAGGTTCCGGATCTCCTTGCTGATTTTTTGTCCTGATGATCTGTCTAGGGTTGTGAGTGGGGTATTAAAGTCCCCAGTTATGATGGTGTTAGAGTCAATATCCTTCTTTAGTTTTCCTAGAAGTTGCTTTATGAAAGTTGGCACACCTATGTTGGGTGCATATATGTTTAGGATAGATATTTCTTATTGATGGAGTGAACCTTTTATCATTATGTAGTGGCCCTCTGTATCTTTTTTAAATTTTGATAGCTTAGATGGTATTTTGTCTGAAATTAGGATCACAACTCCTTCTTTCTTTTGTGTTCCAGTCACCTGAAAATTTGTTTCCCATCCTCTTACTTTGAGTCTGTGTATGTCCTTTCTAGTGAGATTGGGCTCTTGAAGGCAGTATATTGTTGCCTGGTGGTATTTTATCCATTTTGCCGTTCTATGTTATTTCAGTGGTGTGTTTAGTCCATTCACATTCAGGCTAATTACTGAAATGTGAGAGTTCGTCCCTATCATAGAGTTCTTAGAGAGTTGTTGTTCTTCCACTTGGTTTTTTTGGTCTTTCTTTTGTTTTTGGGGTTGGTTCATGTATGTTTTATTCTTTGTCCTGTACTCTTGGGAAGAATGTTATTCTTTTTTCCTTTTCTTCTGTGTTTAGTACTTTCTTAAGTGTTTCATGTAGAGTTGGTTTGGTGACAGCATAAGTTCTTAGGGATTGGATATCTGGGAATGATTTTAATTCTCCCTCGCTGATGAAGCTTAGCTTGGCCAGGTAGGTTATTCTTGGTTGAAATTGTTTATCTTTTATGACATTGAAGATAGGGCTCCAAGCTCTCCTAGCCTGCAGGGTTTCTGTAGATAAATCTGCTGCTATTCTGATTGGTTTTCCATGGTAGGTGATCTGGCCTTTTTCTCGTGCTGCCTTTAGGATTTTTTCTTTTATGCCTACTTTGCTTAGGCAAATTATTATGTGTCTAGGAGTTGGTCTTCTCATTTATTGTCTTGCAGGGGTTCTCTGAATCTCTTGTGTTTGAATTTTTGCATCACTGATTAGATAAGGAAGTTTTCTTGAATGATCTCATGGAAAGTTTGTTTCAGTATGGTCTCTGTCTCTCTTTCAGGAAGGTCAATTACTCTTAGGTTTGGTCTCTTGAAGTAATCACTCATCTCCTGAAGGTTTTGTTTTGTCTTTTTGAGCTTGTTTTCTGTGTTTTTAATAATTTGGGTTAGTTCTATATTTTGCTTCTCAAGCTCCTAAATTCTTTCTTCTGTTTGGGTAATTCTGCTTTCTATGCTTATCAGTTTGTTATTTATTTCATTCTCAGTATTCTTTATTATTGTTATCTTAGATATCAGCTCCTTCCTAGTTTCTTCTTGTGTCTCCTCAATTCTTTTTAATCTCTCCATTAATGTCTTGATATCTAGGTTTGTAGTTTGAGACCCTTCATTCTGGGGGCTCTTCATTGTTTGCATTCCGAAGTCTGTTTTCTCAGTGTCTGTCCTCCCAGGGGTCTGGGAGAGACCCATACTCTTTTTTTGGTTTTTCTTCATTTGTGTAGATTTTTTTCTCTGTCCCCCTTTCTCTCCCCTTCTTTAATTCTGTTTTTGATGGAAGGTGGGGTTGTTTTTGTTTCACTTCTGGAATATCCTGTTCTTCCTTATGAGGGTCTTCTGGCTTTGTTCACTGTTGAGGTTGAGTTGTGGGCTGCAGATTGTACTTTTTTTCAGTTTGACATTTAATTGAGGGGAAGCTGTGGTTCAGAATGTATATGCTAATTCTAGCATCCACAAACAGGAGTATGAGCACACTGGAACCTATTTTCCTCTGCCTTACAATCTGTCTGTGTAGCAGTATGTAGTCTTGGTCCCTAGATTAAAATGGGGGTATAAAAGAGGAAAATAATGGAGGTAGGCGGGCTCAGTTGGAAGTTAGAGAGAGAGAAGAGTGAGCGGGAAAACAGACATACATACCAACTGTCAGGTGAGAAAGAGACACAAGGCCGGAAAGAAGTGAAAAAAGACACGTGAGAAAGATTCCCTAAAGAATACTGATAACTACACAGAGACAAACCAATATAATCATGAAACAGTGTAAGTCAGAAGGCAAACAATGAACGTGATCAAAATAAACAGTCAAAATGATAAAATCATAATTCACAATAAGAGATCAGACTAAAATCACTTCAGCTCTGATCTCCGGCCTCTCCCCTTTGTTTTTTGTTGCAGGCAGCTAGGTTTACTCACAGCTTGGGTTTTGCTCCCTGGGAGTTGCTTTTATCTGATTCAGCTTAGTGGTGGGGCTTTGTCTCCTGTTTAGTTAGGTTACCTTAGGAACCGAGGTGGAGTTTGTTGATAGGTGGGCAGGGCAATGGAAATCTCTGCCTGGAGAAAGGCTGAGGTAGATTCTCTTTCATAGGTCCCTTTCTTTCCACTTGTCTGGGTCCCCAAGCTTGGGGTCACACACTGAGTGCCTCAACCAGCGTGGACCCGGAGCTCCAGTGCTCCAAAGCTCCAATGGGCAGGTGGAGAGAGGCTTGAGTGGCCCTGGGCCCCCCACAAGGTACTTCAGGCAGGAATGGGACTGGTGTCTTTGAGGGGTGGGCACCCAGAGCCTCACTGAGTGACCGGCGACTTGGTGCTGGGTGCCGGGCAAGAGACGATGTAGCCAGGGAGCAAGCTGAGACCTGAGACTCCCACGCACGCATTCTAACAGCAGCAGCAGGGGGCCGCAATATCCGGCCTTGCGTGGGACTGAAGGTCCCTGGGCCTCAGGCCAGTGTGGCTGGTGGTGGGCTGGGGGATGGGAGAATAAACGTAAGAGTCTTTTTGGGAACTCACGTTCGGAGAATCTCACAAGTCCACCTATGCCATTGCATCTTGTCGGGAGACCTCTACTCTATGGTTTTTAAGGAGCATGCAATCAATTAGAGGAACAAATACTTTTTTAAAAGAATAAAAAGGACAGGGGCTAATCATTGACCTGTAGAATACAGTTAAAATTTCCTGCAATATTCTCCCAACATATCTGTTCTTCCCCTTTCATAATTCTGGTTACATTCATCCCCTTCCATAGTGTCTGTCCCACTCATGCTCACAGTTTTCACACTGGAATCTTGCTTTGTCTTTTTGGGGACAGACTAAGCCTATCTTGGTCTCTTCTGTAAGAGAGAGTATTTCAGTATTTAGTAGAGGCACTCAATACATATTAGATAATTGAATTGAATGGAGTTTTTTTAATAAGCCATGCAGATTTGCTTTTTAAATGATAACTGTAGTTTTGTTTGTTCCTAAGGAGAAAAATCACTGCATACATTTTTAAAATGTTCAATAAATGTTCTTTTTGCTTAATTTACTAGAATTTACTTCTTTTGCTTTTGAAAATATAACCCAAATTGATATATATGCTTGTTAGACTCTCTAGCTGATAAATAAGCCAGCTAACAAAATTAAGAAGGAACTTTGGTTATCACCATGTTGACTCTGGGGGAATATTCTGGGTATGATGGAAGTCTTTCACTGTAAGGCATCTGTTGTTTTGCCTATATCACACCCATTCCCATTTCTCTCAACACTTTCAAGATTTTTTCTTTATCGGTGGTTTTGCTGATTTGATTCTCTTTATAAATAGTTTTGACTGGATATTATTTTCTTTATGCTTCCTCTGCTTGGAGTTTATTGACATCTTGGATATGTTGGTTTACAGTTTTGGCTGTTAATTTATTTTTGACTTTTTCTTTAACAACTTCATATTTTAGAGCAGTTTTAGGTTCTACTGTAAAACTGAGAGGAAGGTAGAGAGATATCCCACATACCCACTGCCCCCAACACGTGCATAGTCTCTGCCATTAACATCCCTCATCAGTGTACATTTGTCACCATTGATGAATCTACATTAACATATTGTTATTACCCAAAGTCTAAAGTTTGCATTAAGGTACAATTTTCTGTGTATATTCAACGGGTTCAAACAAAAGTGCTACACAGAGTATTTTCACTGCCCCAAAACTCCTCTGTGTTCTGCCCAGTTACACCTCCCTTTTCCCCAACTCCTGGAAACCACTGGTATTTTTCCTGTCTCTACAGTTGTAACTTTTCCAGAATGTCACATAGTTGGTATCATTTAGTTTGTAGCCATTTCACATTGACTTTATCACTTAGCAATATGCATTTAAGATTTCTCCATATCTTTTCAATGCTTGATGGCTCATTTCTTTTTAGTGCTGAATGATATTCTGTTGTTTGGATGTATCACAATCTATTTGTCCATTTATCTCTTGAAGGACATCTTAGTTGCATCTAAATTTTGGCAGTTATGAATAAAGTTGGTGTAAACATCCATGTGCAAGTTTTTATGTGGTTATGTGTCCAATTCCTTTGGGTAAATACTACAGAGTTTAATTGCTACAGAGTTTAATTGGTAAGAATATGTTTGGCTTTGTAAGAAACTGCCAAATTAGCTTCCCAAGTGGCTGTACCATCTTTCATTCACACCTGCAATGAACAAGAGTTCCTGTTGTTCCACATTCTTGTCAGTGTTCCAGATTTTGGCCTTTCTAATAGATGTATAGTGGTATCTCATTGTTTTAATTTACATTTGCCTGATGATATATGTGGTGAATCATCTTTTCGTATGTTTATTTGGCATCTTTTATTTGGTGAGGTATCTGTTAAGATCTTTGGCCCAATTTTAATCATGTTGGTTTTTTCCTTGTTGTTTTAAGAGATTTTTTTGGTATACTTTGGTTGAAACTCTCTTTGTGAGGTATGTCTTTTGCAAACATTTTCCTCTAGTCTGTAGCTTGTCTTTTATTTTTCTTGAAATTGTCTTTCTCAGAGTATAAATCTTTAATTGTGTGCACTCGGCTGACCCTGTGATACAGCAATAGATGTCTAATGAAGCACCTACCCCAGAAAAATTTTTTTTTAAATCATAATGAAGTCCAATTTATCAATTCTTTCTTTCTTGGATTGCATTGTCGATGTTGTGGGTAAAAAGTCATTGCCAAACCCAAGATCATCTAGATATTCTTCCAGTTTTTCTTCTAGGAATTTTAATGTTTTATATTTTACATTTAGGTCTGTGATCCATTTTGAGTTAACTTTTGTGAAGGGTGCAAAGCCTGTTTCCAGAATCATTTTTTTGGTATGTATGTGTCAGTTGTTCCAGCACTATTTGTTTAAAAGACTATCTTTTCTTCATTGTGTTACCTTTGCTTCTTTGTCAAAGACCAGTTGACTATATTTATATGGGACTAGTTCTGAGTTCTCTACTCTCTTCAATTATTCTGTTCTTTTGCCACTATCATACTGTCTTGATTACAATAGCTTTGTAATACATCTTGAAGTCAGGTAATGTCAGTCCTTCAATTTGTTCTTCTCCTTCAATTTTGTGTTGGCCAATCTGGGTCTTTTGTCTCTCCATATACACTTGAGAACTTCAGTTTGTTGGTATCTACAAAATAACTTGTTGGGATTTTGACTGGGATTGCACTGAATTTCTAAACTGAATTGGGAAGAGCTGATGTCTTGATAATATCGAGACTTTCTATTCATAAAAATATAATATCTCTCCATTTATTTAGTTCTTCTATTTCTTTCAACAAAGTTTTGTGGCTTTCCATATATAGAGCTCATGCACATTTTGTTAGATGTATATCTATTTTATTTTGGGTAGATTGCTAATATAAATGGTATTGAGTGTTTAGTTTCAAATTCCACTTGCTCATTGCAGATATGTAAGAAAGTGATTGACTTTTGCATATTAACTGAGCATCCTGAAATGTTATAATTCTTCTTAGTTCTAGAATTCTAGGAGTTTCTTTGTTGATTCTTTTGGGTTTTCTATATAGACAATCATGACATCTGCAAAAACAAAACAAAAAAATTTCTTTTTTTTGTATTTTCTAAATCGATTTAGTTGACATATAATTGTACCTATTTATGAGGTATATAGTGATGTTACAATACTGGTCTCTGATTTGTATAGTGTTCAGATTAAGGTAATTTAGTATATCAATCATATCAAGCATTTTTAATTTCTTTGTCTTCAGAAAATGCAATATCCTTTTTCCAGCTATTTGAAACTATATATATAGCCATAGATATTCTATAGTGTTATAGAGCACTAGAACCAATTTCATCTATCTAGCTGTAATTTTGTATTCTTTAGCCAATATCTTTCTATTCCCCTCTTTACATTCTCCTTCCCAGTCTCTAGTAGTCTCTGTTCTACTTTTTACTTCTATGAGAGCTACTTTTTGAAGCTTTCACATATGAGTGAGAAAATGCAGTGTTTAATTTTCTGTTCCTGGCTTATTTCACTTAATATGAATGTCCTCCAGTTTCATCCATGTTGCTACAAAAGATAGGATTTCATTCATTTTTAATGACTGAGTAGTATACCATTATGTATGTATACTACATTTTCGTTATGTGTTCATCTGTTGTTGGATATCTAGGTTGATTCCATTTCTTGACCATTGAGAATAGTGCTGCAATAAACATAGAGGTACAGATGTGTCATCAATATATTGTTTCCTTTCCTTTGAATAAATGTCTAGTAGTGGGATTATTTGATCATAAATGCCTAGCAGTGGGATTGGTAGTTCTATTTGTAGTTTTTTGAGGGACCTCCATATTGTTCTCCATATTGACTATATTAGTTTGCATTCCCTTTTCTCAACATCCTTGCCAGCATTTGTTATTACTTTTGTCTTTTGATAATTGTCATTCTAATTGGTGTGAGATGATATCTAATTTTAGTTTTGATTTGCATTTCCCTGATGATTAGTGATGCTGACCATGTGTATGTCTTCTTTTAAGAAACGTCTTTTCAGATCATTCTGACTTTTTTTTTTTCTTTTTCTTTTTCTTGTTTCAGGTGAATGAGTAAATTTGGTCCTTGCTATTTTATTTTACTTGTAGGCAAAAGTCTTACTTATTTCAAGTGAAGACCTATTGAATGTTGGGTCTTACAGAGGTTTTGCTAATGGGAATATTGCTGCTACTAACTGGAAGATTAAATCTCAGTTTTTTTTTGTTTTTTGTTTTTTACCCAATAACCTCTTTGAATTGTTGAAGAAAATATCAATGAGAGTTTATTTGAGATAAAACAACAACTAATGACTCTTATTCTTTCTTGTAATCACTTTCAAAATTGTAGTAGAAAAATCTTTAGAATGAGAAGTGTGGTATTGAAATCTGGGACAACTTTTCATGTACTGTGGCCTTTAGGGGGAAAAACATTTTTGTAACAAAGAGATGCAAACCTGAGCAAAAGAGACCCTGTTCTAATTTCTTTGCTTTTGAGGGACCCCTGTCACTTTTCTGGTCACATTTCTTCCTAAGGAGGAAGAGTTTGAGGAGACAGGTAGCCTGCAACCCCCAACCCCCCATGTCCTAGGTTCCCAGGGATTCCCTACTCAGTATGAGCCTCCTACTTCCACTGACCTTCCAGGGGTAGACTATAGTTGATTAGCACATCTTAGACCAAGGACAGGCTAATAGCCTGTGGATAGAGCCTGAACTTGAGGCCTGAGGGAGTCATGTGTATGCTAGGGAGGAGCTCATGGTACTGTTCAGATCATAGGTAAGAACAGTAGGGGAATAGACAAGGTCTAGTCTTTCCACTACCATGAGAATCTGAGAATTCAAACCTGGCCTGCCATGTTGTTATAATAGTATATTTGCAAAGGTAGGGGAATGGATGCTATTTTTAAAAAAAGTTTTATTTGTTAAAATTATAACTCTACGATATTTAGACATATGAAAATTAATCTCCATTTGTACTCTTGCTTTGGGTTCCACAAACATTAGATGTGGCCCTGCTCAGAATTACAAGTGATTTTCCAGAGCTCTCTGTCAATGAAGAATTGCAGAAAGGAAGACAGATGGACACTCTAGTGCTTTTTTCCCTCTGGCCATTAATGAGGAAAAAATATAAATGGCTGGACTTATAACCCCGAAGCCTGATCAGTCATGTTTAGTGATTGGGAAGCTTCTCCCTACTATAGATCTTTTCTCTGAGAAGATTTTGTAAAATAAGATTTTAACGTGCTTTGAAAATTGGTTCAGTCCATAGGTGTCTGCTACGTTTTCATTGGAAATGTGAAGAAAAAAGTGGTCTAGAATGAGGAATGCTATAGCCAATAAATAATGCTGTTGGTCACCTCAGGAGATTTAAAGTGACTCTTAAAAGTGTTTTAAAATTGTGTAAATGCCCTTTTGTTTTAGCAACATGATTATGCTAGTTTTTAGCTGTTCTATGTTCAAGTAGCTTAAAAATTTAGAACACTTCATAATCCAATGCATAATAACATGTTGAAATCCGCATAGACATGTGATGTATATAATTCCATTTCAATGACTTGTTTCTTATGATTCTTAACACAATATATACCTCCTTACCAAAACATAGGGTCTCATTAAATTTTACCCACAATCAGAAACTTCAGATGTCTCACCAACATTTTAAAATTGAAGACTAACAAGCACTATTTCATACAGGCCTAAAATAATTGGTAATGTAAAACATAATTAATTTTTGAAATTCTGCTTCCACTTAGCTTGATGGTTTGTTGTAAGGTGAGAACAGAGCATGATTAATAGTAAGCTTTTGATGACATTTAAGTACTTAAATCAAAGCGATGTTAAATTTTTTGTGTATGTGTGCATAAAGATACCAGGGCCTCTTTGGTCAAAGGAAAGAGTTTAAAATGGCAATACAGAATTCGGTATCAGCAGATGTGGATCAGAGTTTAGACTTTACACTTAGCTTTTTTCTGACCTCAGTTTCTCTTTCTGAGTACTAAATGCAACCTATTTTGTGGGGTGGACTGAAGTATAATATAAGACAATTGTTCAAAAAGTACTTGTTAATTCTAAAATTTACATAGCACTCTGCAAGTGTTAATCCTTAATAATGTTGCTCCTTTGGGTGAGGGAGGGAGAAGGAAATAAACTTATAATAAGCACCATCTGTGCAACTGGCCTGTGCTTGGCCTATGTCATCACAATCCCAAGAGACAGAGGTTGTTTTTCTTATTTTACAGTTGAAGAGATTGAGAGATGGAGCAATCTGCTCAGTATCACAGACTTTGTGAATCTGAAGGCGAAGTCTGTGTGTTCTCCCTCAACACCATTTGGTAATTTATATTTTTATGTTTTACTTTTTCGTGAAATAAATTCAAGAGAAATATTCTTCCTTCTTCCTTTCCTTCCTTTCAAAATATGCAGGCTCACTAAAACCTTTTCAGAGTAGACTATGTCTTAAAGGATGAATACATTACCAAGCGGACAGAAAGTGAGAGAGATTTCAAGAAGGAAAGTCATTTGCAAATTCAGAGACTCAGGGCTTGTTGTACTCAAAGGATTGCCAGCAATGTAGCATGATTAGTGCTTATGTTCTGTATATGTATGGGGAAGGGGCTAGGAAGTAGAGTTATAGGAGATGAAGCTTGAGACACAGGTAGGAGCTAGAAGACGAGAAAGGGACTTGTCAGCCACATCATGGACTTGGGAATAGATTCTTTTGGGGACAGAGAGTCATCATGGATTCTTCCAATTCTTAGGGAAAATGTAATTATGCAGTCATCCATAATTATGTTTCCACTATGAATCTCACAAAATAAATTTACTAAACTTATTATATTTGACTTAGAAAAAGTATAGAAAATGAAATTTCCTCTGAAGATCTTCGTGGTAATGCCCAACACCCAGTTTTAAGATTTCCAAACCAGTACCTGCTGTCTACTCTCTATTAAACTATCCCAACCTATTTTAGTATTGAGTTTGTACTTTCTGCTGGGAGAAAACCTCAAATTCAGTTTCTGGTACCATAGTTTCTGTTTGCAGCCAACTCTCATTTACTTCATCATTTCCCTGTTTTGTTCATGTAATTTAAATCCACACTGGCAATGAAGGATCATTTTGGTATCAGAAATAGTTAGAAATCATCACAGTCTCCGAGGAAATGTATTCTGACCATGAGAATTGAATGTGAACAGCAGAAGTCCAGTTAAGCAGGGTATCTGTAACATTCCCAAAGGCTCAAGAGATTGGATATACAAACACACAATAGCCAGACCATATATTCAAATAGAATTCTGACCTGTGACCTGCAGCAGCCTCCCCAGGAGGTCAAACCACAACCTGAAGCAACCAGTCTGCAAAGGCAAATCACAACTTCTGTAGCACTTGACCCAAAAATGACACGGACTTTCCCATAACCAATGGCTTCCCTCATGTTTCTCTCTGCTTCCAATGTAAGACCATCCAGAAAAAACAAATTATGCTCCCCTAAACAATCAAATATTATGCCCCACTTCTAGTGATTCTGCCCTCAGCCTTCCCAGGCCAACAGCCTCCCCTCAGGGTGGAGACTTTATTTCTGTACAAAGCTTTCCAGCTCTTCTGCCTGCTTTTGAGTCTCTGCCAAATGCAAGCGACAGTGGCTGACTGCTACAGCAAGCTCCAAATAAATAGCTTTGCTTGTTCTCATTTGGGCAGCCTTCGTTTATTTTCACAGGCTCTTTCAGTAAATGGATATTTGCTGACCAGGTGGGTGGTTCTAGGCACAGAAATTATCACCACAATCTCCCTAGTGAGAGGATTTGGCACTGGTATCTGAAGGGATTCTTTAAATTTAGGTTTTAAACTCAGACAATAAAAAAGATGAAATGATGTGAACTATATAAGCTAATTGACCAGGTAACAAAAAATACACACATATGTATACAAAACTGACTACAGTGAAGATGTGATGTGTATTTGGTATTAATTTAGTTCTCCTACACTAGGAGATTAGTGGACTTGTTAAATCTCTGACCTGTTCTGTATTGATTCCCTTCTTTCTTTAATCTTGTCTCTGTTTCTGGCTGAACTTATGCTGAATCTTGTCAGATCCTCTCTGGCAAAATGCTGCTCTGCTGACTTTTCTTAAAAATGGCTTCTTTACTTAAATGGTGATGATGATTGGGTTATGGAACTGGAAAAAACCAACAACAAAAACCTTAATTTCTTGCTTTATCTAACAACAAAAAAATCCTCCTCACTATGTAGAAGTAGCTAATAGTTTCTCTTCTCTGGTCCTATGAACTCTCTGTAGAATTCTGGGATTTAAAAAAAAACTTGTCTACTTTTTAGGGCTTCTTTGGTTCTAAGGGGTCTATATCTCCCTGACATTATTTTGTTTTTTCATCCCTCCTTTTTTCTCCATTTCTCTAACTACTCTTTCCATGAATCTTTCCCTCTTCTTTCCCATAACTGCATCATGACAGACATTGATATCAGAAATTTGTATATTCACATATAGTGAAAATGGGTCAGTGTCTGCAATAGACTATTCTACCTGACCTAAGGCTGACAATTCTAAAATTATTAAACTGAAGAAGGCATTTTCCAGAAGTTTAAAATGCTTTGTTGTGGTTGGTACTTTTGGCTATTAAGGTTTTTTGTTTTGTTTTATTTTGTCTTTTGATTA
This sequence comes from Carlito syrichta, assembly GCF_000164805.1. NCBI lineage: Eukaryota > Metazoa > Chordata > Mammalia > Primates > Tarsiidae > Carlito > Carlito syrichta. The sequence continues at coordinate 29,633 of NW_007258842.1, forward strand.
ATTTTTTGCAAGGTATATTCTCTCCCTTTTAAGAAGAGAACTCCATGAGGACAAGGATTGTATCCTATAGAATTAATTGTATAGCAGAGTTGCTAAGAATATAGTGGACATATGCTTTGTATTCTCAACATGTTTTCCTTTCACACATCACTTTTTACCTATTTAAATTGCTCCTTTTGAGAATTTAAAGCCAGCAACTCTGCCTTTATTTCTTACAACCATCATGCCTTCCTGCCACTCTCTCCATCCCAGGCACAAGGAAAGACACATCATCAGCCCACACCAATCAGAGCACTTGTCCCTTGCAATAGGGGTTGGTCCAAGAGCCACCCTGAAGGATATGTGGAATGGGTTGGCTGCCTCTTAGCTCCTAAGGGCAGGAGTATGTCATCCATTTGTATGCATATCCATGGAACCTAGCACAGCACTTGGCCTGGAATCAGCACCCCAAAATGTTTAGAGAATGAATCTTGGAGATGATGGAATACTGTGAGGAGAGTGGAAGTCTCCTTTCCAGATATCAAACATTTCTTTCCTCCTCTCATTCTCTCCATGTCTTCTTGCATTGCTTCTTTGAATTGACATTTTTTTTTTTTGCTAGAAAGTCTCAGTTTAGAAATAGACACACTGCTAAGAAAAAGATCCACTTTTACATTCTCTTTCCCCTGTTGCTGACTGACTTAAGGGACCACCACTGCAGGCCTTGGCTGGCCATTTAAGCCTCTGCTGTGGGCCCTGCTGCAGACATTTGCCCAAGGTCTGTGCCGTTTTAACGCAACAGGTGCTACACCTCCCTCCCAACCTGTCTACCTCCAAGCAGTGGCTCTTGACTCTCTAGCCACAGAGTTTGCTTGTGTCCAGCTACTGCTTCCCACATTGCTCATCAAGTTGGGGAGAAAATCCATCTGTGGCTACCTTTACTCATCACAGATAAAATTTCTTTGAAAATTTAAGAAAAGAACAATTGAAAAGAAAATATTCTTTTAAAATACAAATGTACTTTTGATAATTTTTTATTAAATTGCTACTGAGGCCAATTTCAAAAGAATCTATTTGAATTTTAACTTGTCTCTCTTACAGTGTGACAGTGATTACAAGATTGAAAAATAGTCTAGAAGTGTGGAGGGGTGAAAACAGGTAGGTGTGTGTGTGTGTGTGTGTGTGTGTGTGTGTGTGTGTGTGCGCGCGCGTGTGCATGTGTATGTGTATGTGCGTGTGCATTATTGGAGAGATGGCTTAATATCCAAGGTCAGAACTGAATGTAAGTCTTCATTTTCAAACTGATTCTCATCATCTTCCATAGTGCATAGCATAAAGGTGGTGCTCAGTAATTAGGTTGGAAAAAATGAACAAAACTACTATTGTCCAGATTCTGTGAAAGGCACTTCTTAAAAACAAATTTATTGTGATGTAATTGCATACATTTACTGAATACAATGTATACAATGTGATGAGTCTGAACATATGCATGCACCTTTGGTACCATCACTACAACCAAGGTAATAAATATACCCACCACCTCCAGAAGTTTCCTTGTGAGCCTTAGCTTTCTTATTGCTTTTTCTTTTGTGATAAGAGCATTTAGTATAAGGGCTACCTGCTTAAATTCTGAAAGCACAATACTATATTGTTAACTATCGGTACTGTGTGGTACAGCAGATCTCTAGCACTTATTCATTTTTATAGCTGTAATGTTAAACCCATTGAATACACTAGGGTGGAAAATTAAGTTCGTGAACTCATCCTAGAAAAAGTGCTATATATCTCATTGCTGAATGTCACTATGGTCACCTTCAAAGTACTACCCTTGGGAAGTTATGCACTGATGCCAGCGCCTATTATACCCATCAAAACAATTTTGGAGCTCTTTTGCTGGAATGGCCATCAGAGCTGTTAAATGTCATCAAAACATCTTCCTTTAAATATTTCCTTTATTTTCAGGTAAAGAAAAAAGTTATTGGGGGCCAGACTGGTGAATAGGGAAGGTTTTCCAATACAGCTATTTGTTTACTGACTACAAATTCCCTCAGAGACAGTGCTGTGTGAACTGGTGCATTGTCATGATGCAAGAGCTCCTCTGGGGCCAACTTTCTCATGTCAAGATTTTCAGTTAAGATTTTCCTGTTTCCCTATTGATGTTTATTTGATCTGCTATGCTCCTCACAGTTAGCTGATGCATTTGATGCACCATTTGATGGTTTTTTTGCAATGTTTTCATCAGTTCTGCTCGTTACTGGCTGTCTTGACCTCTCTTCATCAGGGATGCTTTCTATCCCCTCAGGAAAACATTTAATTCATTTGTACACTGCGATTGTCTTCATGGCATTATTCTCATAAAACTTGGACTAACGCTCCTGACTTCTCTTCCACTCTTGCTAAGTTGAACAAGAAATTTAGTGTTTGTTTGCTGCTCTAATTCAAACTCTAACATTCTCACAATGACAGCTCTATGACCATTCTAGAAAACGAGTTCCAAAATTAGGTGAAACAGAGAACAAATACTGCATGATTCCACTTATATGATGTATCAAAAATGGTCAAACTTAAAAAAGCAGAAAATAGAATGGTAGTTGGAGGGGAATGGAAGGAGTCTAGACTATTTTTTAGTCTTGTAATCACTATAGGAATGTATGAAAGACAAGTTAAAATTCAAATAGATCCCTTTGAAACTGGGCTAAGTAGGAACTTTGTAAGAAATTATCAAAAGTACATTTGTATGCTCATGGGTATAAAGTTACAGTTATAAAAGATGAATAAATTCTAAAGATTTGCCTGGCACTTTTATTTTTGATATTTCTTTTAATCCTCACAACATCACTTCAACTTTTTTTAAAAATCATCATTCACTTTTTTATAGCTGAAGACATCAGGGCTTGGAGAGGTTAAAACAAGGCTGTGGAAACACTTTGCATTTGGAGAGGTCTATTTTAATTTCCAACTTCAGCCCTTTTGTAGAACCGTGACCTTGAGCAAGTCTCTTAAGCACTCCATTGCAATTTTCTTACTTATAAATGAGAAAATTAATAGGTACATTGCAGGATTATTGTGAGGATTAGGAATGATAAATGCAAAAGTCCAGCATATACTAGATAATAATGGGATTTAGAAGGCCACCCATCCACTAAGTAAAAGATCTGGGTTAGGCTCAGTGGCTCAGCCTGTAATCCCAGCACTTTGGGAGGCCAAGGGGAGGGTTCGAAATTAGACTGGACAACTTGGCAAGACCTCGTCTCTGAAATAAATAAATAATTAGCCAGGCGTGGTAGTTTGGGCCTGTAGTTCCTGCTACTTGGAAGGCTGAGGCAGAAGGATCACAGGAACCCAGCAGGTTGATGCTGGGGTGGTGTTGAGCGTGCCATTGCACTCCAGCCTGGGTGAATGAGTGAGACTCCAACTAAAAAAAAAAAAAAAAAAAAAAAGAGATCTGGAATTCAAACCAGGTGTATCTAGCTCCACAGTTGAAAGTAGAACACAAACTTCATAGATGTCACAATCTGGTTAATAGGGCATTTTAATTTACTTTTTAGGGTTCTGGTAGATGAAAATGTATTTGCAGAAATCATGATAGTTGTATCCATGTGCTGTTTATCTTAAAGAATACTATAGATAGAAGCCATTCTTTGTGTTGTGTGGTCTTTATATTTCTTAATCATTTATAAACACTTAAGTGTATTTTCTGCACATAGTGGTCAATTAATTTAAAAATTGTTTTCTAGTATAAGCATTATTGAAGTTAACTTCTATTGGCTGTCTATGTCCTGTGTCTGAAATCAGTGTTTCCTTGTTCTATAGATAACATGGGGTCAAGTGGATGAAAAATCCGTTGAATATCTTAATTTGAGACGGAGTAGCAATTTTTAAATACTATGTATATACATATATATGTATATATATACATATATATGACAAATATGAATCAGTATTCATTGAGATACAAAAAAAATTTTCCAGTTGTCCCAGATACTAATATAATTTGTTTCTCAAAGAAAACTTAATAAATATCTAAAATAGAATCTTTTCTAACTCTTAAACCTTACTTGGTGACTTGTGAGGAAGGGCTTTAAAACTGTATGAAGCAATAAAGATTGAGGTATTTGGATGAGAAGCTTGTCAGATAACTGATCATCAAACAAAGCAATCACCATAGAGAACATCAATACAAAGCTATTCTAAATTATAAAATTCATAAATCAGGGAATGGTTTTGTTTGCACAAACCAGAGACTCACTTTACAAGATTTTTGATCCTCCATAAATTCCTTTGTTTCAGAGGATTATATATTGATTGTGTTCCTCAAAAATGATCTTATTCATGTAATTGTAACTATTGCAGTTTTAAATTTACTATTATCTTTTTAATTGTTATTTCTTCTATTCTTTAATCTATAGAAATTACTTTAATGACTAGAAAATTCAACCAAGTAAAATAGAAAAGATTACCTGGATGGATAAAAAATAATTATATATAATATTATACATTATGGTATTTGACATAAATTGATAACAGTTTTTAGATAAAAATAAGATTACAGATTACAAACTGAAGACATTATATGCAATCCATTATTTTCTGGGTACAATAGCAATAAGAGATGAACATTTTTTCTCCTTATGGACTTTTGATCTAGTTGAAGAAAGAGGATGTAAATTTACTAAAAGAAGTGTGACAGTATATAAAGTAAGAAGTTTTTCATTGCAAGAAAATGTTAAAAGAATTGGATACAGGTCAAGTGCCTGTAATCCCAGCACTTTGGGAGGCCAAGTAGGGAGGATTGCTTGAGCCCAGGAGTTGAAGACCAGTTTGGGCAACATAACGAGATCTTGCCTCTACAACAAATCAAAAAATTAACTGGTCATCATAGTGCATACCTGTAGTGCCAGCCACTCAGGCTGACATGTGAAGTCACTAGGTTCAGGAGTTTGAGGCTATGGTGAGCCATGATCATGCCACTGCACTATAACCTGGGCAGCAAAGTGAGACTCCAACTCAAAAAAAAAATAGATACATACATAAATTGATAAATTATCATATAATTTGGAAATTATTTGATAGACAAGAAGGATACAGAGGGAGATCTTATTGTGAGAATTCTTCATGAAGAGAAAAAATTTGAATTAAGTCTTGAAGTATGGCTAGGTTGCAGTTAGATTCAACTATTGGTTTTTCCATTAGACAAATGCTCTTGTTACCATCATAAATATATACTAAACCTTTGATGCACGTTTTGTCACTGAATTTTGACATTATCCTATTAGTGAATTGTAGTTTCTCTTAAGTATGATTAAAAAATATTTGTCATATGCTCTTTATTGTATTTTTAATCTGATTACAAAAGTGCTATATACTCATTAGATATATTATAATCTGTATATGAGATCCAACAATTAAGTTCACAAACTCATACTAGAAAAAATGCTACGTACCTTATTACTGAATATCTCTATGGTCACCTTTGAAGTACTCCCCTTGGGAAGCTATGCACTGATGCCAGCTCCTAGTCCACCCATCAAAGCAATTTTGGAACTCTTTTTCTGCAATGGCCATCAGAGCTGTTGTTGTATTTATTACCCTTGATGTCCTGAACTTCATCAAATGTCTTCCTTTCAATATTTTCTTTATCTTCAGGTAAAGAAAAAGTCACTGAGGGCCAGATCAGGTGAGTATGGAGGGTATTCCATACAATTATTTGTACAATGCTGCCAACGTAAGAACAGGTGGCAAATTCACAAACTTATTTCAACAAATAACAAGTAATGATGACAGCTCTGATAAAGAAGGTGTTACCTAACTTCTATCATTGAACACTTTGGCATATTTTCTTATATATGTTTTTGTATATACACACAAATATTTATTTTCTGATTAAACACTTTTTTCTTTCCTGGACTGTTCATCAGAATATTATTTGTTCTTTTTCTGATCACAAAAGTAAACATGTATTTTATACCAAGTATAAAATACATTATGTATATAATGCATGGAAAGTGATTCCCTGTGATAACTGCATTAATATTCCTAGACTGGTGCTAACAATTTTACCACAAACTTTTCAGAGTTTGAAAACTCTCAAGGTGGAAGATTTTATAACCATAGGGGGATGGTGAGGATTATAGCATGCTTGTGAATGCCCACTCCATCTACAGTGCTCAAATTCAAACCTTGCTGAACAATGACCAAACAAAATACATGACTAGGTTCTGTTTGGTCCTGCAATATTCTGTTTGCAACACCAATTTAAATAAAATGGCATAAACATTTTATAACTCTCTTCCATTTAGCTTTATATAAGAATATCTCATGTCATTGCAGTTTCTTTGTAAACTCAAAAATATTTCAAGTTATTATGTTGTGATTTACGTATTTCATCTCTATTATTATTAGGCATTTTTGTTTTTCTAAATTTTACGGTGTGCCTAAAGCTTTGCCCATTTGGATGTTTAACACAAATTCAAAAACCCCAAAATGAAGTCATCACCATTTCTACCCATACTGTTCCTTTGTCAATGTTTCCCATCTCAGTGTAATACAATTTAATGAAATATTTTCAAACCCCCATGTTATCCCCTTTGCAAATTTCCAAGCCTCCCTGAGCTTTCTTTGGTGAGAAGGTGGGGTGGCAAAGGTGGCTACATTTCTCCTAATTTCTGCTACATGAATCCCATTCCTTTCTCTCAGTTCTCATGACAACTTTCCACACCCCCTACTCCATCTCCTCTCTCTTCCCCTCTATCCAACAGCACTCTATAAGACCATTATTGTATACAGCAGATTTGAAAGCACGATAAACCTTACAACTAAATATTTAGACATCTCTGTTTTACTGTGACATGTCCTTGCCTGCCACAAGGTATTTCTCTTGGGTGGACTTGCTCTCTAGTCCCCATTAACATCTCTGCTCTCTCCCTGTTCCCAGATCCTGAAAATATCACCCAACAAGGAGTTCAAGGAAACTCTGAATTCATCTTGCTTTCTTAAGCAATGGAATTCAATTTTTTTTTACCTTTGATCATTCAGATCCATGAACTGTAAAGAGTTAGATGCTGTACTAGGATTGAGAAGAAAATTATGAATAAGACACGGCACCCAGCCTTAACTTTTTGGAGCTTGTCTCTACCTCCCCCTTGCTCTTGGCTCTGTCCTTATGGCCACAACTCTTTCCTGTCATCATTTTCTCTTGGACACAATCATAGCCTTCTAGGTATACACTTACTTCTAAGCTTGCTCTCCTTCAGATCTTTCCCCCTCTTCCTTTCTGCCTTCACTGCTACAAGAACAACCTTTTAAACATGAGACCTACCTGGAATCTCTTTGGTAAGTTCCTACTGCATGTAATCAGCACCAAAATTACTTACATGGTTTACTCTCTCCTAACTCTGAACTGTCCACTATGGTGATGTTGGTCTGTACTTTCTTCCATCATATCTTACCTGGTTGACTCAGGCAAGTCCTTCAAGACACAGCATTAATTTTGGCTTTCTCAGGCAAGTCTTCCATTTAAGATTACATTCCTTTCTAATTAGATGTCCCATCTGTAGTGTGTAATTTCAATTTCATAGCACTCTTCACATTTAAAATTATTTTTGAATAAAGTTTTTAAGATACATTTTTAGATTTGGGACTTAAGAATTTGAACACTGTATAGACCTTTGTCAACTGCCTTTTAAAGAGGTGACAGTTATATCCTATCAGGAATGCCATATTTTTAGGAAGGTTTTAAAAAACTTACATTTGGGTTTGAGATTTTCTTAGATAATCTACCTCTTGATTTATATTGAAATCACTTCTTCTTGCCACATTTAAATGTATATGAGAAGATTTAATATATAAATGCATTTTATAATATGTTTTCAGAAATGCAGGTTTTTCCTTCATCTGAAAACGAAGATAGGTATAAATGCTTTATGTGCTTTAAAGAATTGTTGATGGGCTCCACCAAGTATGTATTTACAGAAGAGTTATTATGATAAATGCTACCCATCCTTCCCCAGCAGAGTGATGTTATCTCTGAATTTTCATAAATACAGGTGGATGATAAATTTCCAGAGTGGATTAGTTAACTGGCAAGTACATAGGGCTTCAGCAGCACCAAATATAATAATTACATGTTTAGGTACAAAGAGCAGATGGTAGACTTAACTCTTTCTTGGCTGAGAGTGTGTTCCATTCGGCTGTATCCCCTAGGACATTATTCTGCTGCAGGAAAACCCACAAGTCCTACACTGAAATATGCTTTTGTATAAACTCTTGATTTTTACTTTACTAAAAATCTAACCCCTATATACTGAGTCATGCCTCTTAACTTCTCACAGAGTGAAGTTTCTAAAACTACATGTTTGCCAGGTGAAAGCCCAGAATTTATACTGCCCTTGATTTAAATGAATGAGAAGTAGAGCTGACGTCACAACAGACAGGAACGTTTTTGCTTCAGTGGGTTTAGAGTGTCCAATTTCTATTTATTCATTCATTATTAACTTTCCTTGCTTATTATTTGGTTTCCTGGTGGGATACACAGGGTTGTTCCAGCTCATTCCCTGAAGGTTTACATTCTTTCTTGGTAGAGAACAGTTTTATTTCTTTAGTAGCATCTCTTTTGTTGTATATAACCTCGAATGATATTTTCAACTCTCTTCTGATAGGTTGCACTTTAAAGGAAAGAAATATTGTGCTAAAGCTAAAGAGACTTTGAAGCAGCAGAGCATCCATAATTCATGCCAAGGAGGGGTTGATAAGACCTTCTCTGGGACCAATAGATTTTAATGTTTGAAAAGCTCAGATTTTCAGAAGGCAATTGCATAAATGTTCTTTCAGATTTGTAAGCTTGATCAATTTGCTTAGATATTTTTAGATAGAGCAACTTTATAAATATCTTTTGTTTCAAACATCAAAACAAAATCAAAAGTGGGAGCATGTTGCTTTGACCTTTTTTCTCTGCTAGTGGGGATTAGAGAAACAACTGCAGTGTAGACAGGGCTCGCTGCACCTTTTGGTGGGGTGTGTGTTAAACCCCACATCTATCCCTGCCTGTCTTGGGACTCTCAACAGAGAAAGGTGGTACAGGTTTCACATTATCAGACTGTGTCCTCAGGAGAAATGACTGGTAGTAGTTCCGGGGTGCATTATTTAGGAACTCTACTCGGACAGAAGTTGAACTGGGAATGAGTGCTGAGTGTGCGAGTTTGTATGAAGTGGGTGAGGAGCTAAGCATTTGCACTCAGGTCATTTGCACCGAAAATGAAAGAGGTGATTTGGGGAGAGGACAATTATTGAGCACCTCCAAAGAGGAAGGTGCTATGTTTTACACGCACATTTCTCGTCGATGTTCAACATTATCCTGGAAGCGGATATTTTGATATTGAAGGAACTGAAAGCCAAAGGGTTTGAGTAACTTGCTCGTGGTTACACAGCCAGTAAATGACAGCACTGGACTCTGACTCATAAGTCCTGATCTTTCTGGGATACTACACCAGGGAAGCTCAGGAACTACCCATCTCTAATTCTTGAGTCTTTGTCAAGTTCCATGATAGTAATATCTCTTTGTAGGCAGAGGAATGGGATTTCCCCTTCTAGGTATTGTCAAGGTATTGACATGCAGCTTCTCTGACGACAGAGCAGGCACCTCAGGTGTGGATCTGAACTGACACAACTTCATTGCTGCTTATAAACTTGTCTTCCCTTCTCTTGCCCTTCCTCCTTGCTTTGCCAACTCAGCATCTCTCCTGTTGGACTACTTTTTCACAGGCCATCCTGGGATTCTTTTATAATTACTTATTTTCCCACACTTATGCTAGTTCCTTGGTGGTGGGATAATACCCTTGATCACTGTTAGAGTGTCCAGAACTGGGACAGTGTATGGCATTCAGCAGGCATTCAGGGTATCTGGCATAAGCACAGCAGAATCAAGGGCAGCTGGGGATGGTGGGTTGGAAGCCCACTGTGATCCTAATCACTCCAAATAATCATGTGATCTCACTATGTGAACACAGCTTCCAGACAAGTTCCCAACCTCTCCTTCCTACGAGATGGCTACTCTTTTTATTTATTTATTTATTGTTAATTTTTATTTTTAATTTTAATTATTTTAATTATTTTTATAATCGTTATTTTTTTATTATGATGTTGTGGGGTACAGTGAAGGGTTAGGTATACAAATACGTTTCATTCAGGCACCCTATTGATAAGCGGTGCTTCCCCATCCCCAGACAGATATTTGCTCGTTAATCCCATCTCACTTCCCCCCCCATAGTTTCCCACTACTGTCAATCATTTTCTTATAGTATTAGGTTGCATGTTCAAGGTCCATTATATGAGTGAGAACATGTGATACTTGGACCTTTGTTTTTGAGAGAGGTCACTCAGTATTATAGACTCTAGTTTCATCCAGGTTGCTGTGAAATTCATGATTTTGTTCTTTTTTATGGCTATGTAGTATTCCATCGTGTATATACCACATTTTAAAAATCCAGTCCTCTTTTGATGGGCAACATGGTTGCTTCCAGGTTCTTGCTATTGTGAACAATGCTGCGATAAACATACGTGTGCAGGTGTCTTTTTTATAGAGTGATTTGTGTTCTTCCGGATATATTCCCAGTAGGGGGATTGCGGGGTCATATGGGAGGTTGATATTTAAAGCTTTTAGGAATCAGAGATGGCTGCTCTTAACTCAATACTTTTTGAATGTCACTGTAGTGTCACTTGAGTAGCTGTTTAGATATAAAGGGATAAAAATATATACTTTACAAATGGAAATGCCTATATTTTTTTCTTTTTATTTCTTTTCTCTTTCCTTTCCTTGTCTTTTCTTCTTAAAAAATTTAAAGTATTTTTTTCTTGCTTGTTTTTTTCTTTTCTTTTTTTGATTCAGGGGTACTTGTGCAGATTTATCAAATAGGTATACTGAACAATGGTGAAGTCTGAGCTTTTACTGAGCCAGTCATCCAGGTGGCATCCAATACCCAATGGGTGGTTTTCAACCATTACCTGACTCCCTCCTACCTCCCTTTAGTATCCCCCAATGTCTGCTGTTCCCATCCTTATGGCCATGTATATTCAGTGTTTAGCTCTCACTTATAAGTGAGAATATGTGGTATTTAGTTTTCCATTTCTGTGATAATTTACTTAGAATTATGGTCGCCAATTGCATCCATGTTGCTGCAAAGGACATGATTTTGTTTTTTAAAGGCTGTGTCGTATTCCATGGTGTATATGTATCACATTTTCTTTATCCAGTTCACCACTGATGGGCACCTCGGCTGGCTCCATGTATTGTGAATAATGCTGCAATAAGTATTTGGGTGCAGATGTCTTTTTGGTAGATTGATTTTTGCTCCTCTGGATATATAATCAGTAGCAGGATCAAATGATAAATCTATTTTTAGTTCTTTGAAGGATCTCCAAACTGCTTTCTATAGTGGCTGTATTAGCTTATGTGCCCTCCAACCATGCATAAGCACTCCTTTTCTCTGAAACTTGGTCAACATCTGTTTTTTTACTTTTTAATAAAAGCTATCCTGACTAGTATGAACTGGTATCTCATTGTGTTTTTGATTGGCATTTCTCTGATGAGTAGTGGTGCTGGGCATTTAAAACACATGTTTGTTTGTTGTTTGTATGTCTTACTTTGAGAAGTGTATGTTCATGTTCTTTGCCCACTATTTAATGGGGTTATTATTTTTTTTCTCCTGTCAATTTATTTGAGTTCCTTACAGAGTCTGGATATTAGTCCTTTGTCAGATGCATAGTTTGCAAATATTTTCTCCCATTTTGTAGATTTTTTATTTGCTCTATTGATAGTTTCTTTTGCTGTGCAGAAACTCTTTTGTTTGATTAGATCCCATTTGTCAATTTTGTTTTTTTTCTGCTTTTGCTTTTGAGGTCCTGGTCATGAATTCATTGCCTAGGCTGATGTCCAAAAGAACGTTTTTTAGGGTTTCTTCTAGAATTTTTATAGTTTAAGGTTTTATATTTAAGACATTAATCCAGACTAAGTTAATTTTTGTACATGGTGAGAGGAATGGGTCCAGCTTCATTCTTCTGCATATGGTTAGCCAGTTTTCCCAGCATCAAATTTTAAGCAAGGTGACCTTTCCCCAGTGTTTGTTTTTTATCAATTTTGTCAACAATGAGATGGTTGTAAAACACTGGGTTTTATTTCTGGATTCTTTATTCAGTTCTATTGATTTATGTGTCTATTTTTATACAAGTATCATGCTGTTTCAGTTACTATAGCCTTGTAGTAAAGTTTGAGGTCTGGCAACGTGATGCCTCCAGCTTTGCTCTTTTTGCTTAGGATTGCTTTGACTATTTGGGCTCCTTTTTGCTTCCATCTGAATTTTTTTCTATTTTTTTCTAGGAATGTGGAAAGTAATGCTGGTAATTTGACAGAGATTGTGTTGAATCTGTAGATTACTTTATGTAGTGTGGGCATTTTATTAATATTTATTCTCCCAGTCTATGAACATGGAATGTTCTTTCATTTCTTTGTGTCACCTTAGATTTCTTTAAACAGTGTTTTCTAGTTCTCATTGTAGAGATCTTTCACCTCTTTGGTTAGATCTATGCCAAGGTATTTTAATTTATATTATTTTGTGCCTTTTGTAAATGGGATTGTGTTTTTTATTTGGTTCTGAACTTGAATATTATTGGTGTATGCAAATGCACTGATTTTTGAGCATTGATTTTGTAACCCAAGACTTTACTGAAGTCACTTACGAGTATTAGGAGTCTTTTGGTGGAATCTTTAGGGTTCTCTAGATCATCTGTGAAGGGAGATAATTTAACTTCCTCATTACCTATTTGAAGCCTTTTATTTATTTCTCTTTCCTGATTGCTCTGGTTAGGACTTCCAGTACTTTGTTGAAGGATTGGTGAGAATGTGCATTTTGTCTTGTTCCCATTTTTAGGGGGTATGCTTCCGACCTCTGCCCAGTAAGCATATTGTTGGCTGTGGATATGTCATATATGCCTCTTATAATTTTGAGAAATGTTCCTTTGATGCTTAGATGGTTGAGAACTTTTATCATAAAGGGATGTTGAATTCTATTGAGTGTTTTTTTTTTTCTGTATCTGTTGAGATAATCATGTAGTCCTTGTATTTATTTCTGTTGATGTGGTGTATTACATTTATTGATTTGTATATGTTAAAGCAGCCTTGTATCTCCAAAATAAAGCCTACCTAATCATGATGGAAAACTTTTTTTTTTGATGTGCTGGTGAATGAGGTTTGCTAGTATTTTGTTGTGAATTTTTAAATCAATGTTCATCAGGGTTATAGTTTTCTTTCTGGGTTGTGTCTTTGCAAGTTTTTGGTATCGGGAGGATAATGGCTTCATAGAATGGGTTAGGGAGAAGTTCTTCCTTCTCAATTGTTTGGAATAACTTTAGTAATTTTGGTACCAGCTTTTCCAGGTACATCTGGTAGAATTCAGCTGTGAACCCATCAAGTACAGGACTTATTTTGGGTAAGCAGTTTTTTTATTTTTTATTACTGATTCAATTTCATGGCTCAATATTGGTTTCAAGGTCTATAGCCACACCACCCTGAACATACTACATATCGTCTTTTTTTAATAGAAAAAAAGAGACAGGCTGGGTGTGGTGACTCACACCTATAATCCCAGGACTTTGGGAGGCTGAGGTGAGAGGATTGCCTGAGCCCATGAGTTCGAAACCAGCCTGGGCAACTTGGTGAGACCTCATCTCTGCAATAAATCAAAAAATTAGCCAGGTGTGGTGGTGTGTGCCTGTTGATCCAGCTACTTGGATATCTGAGGCAGAAGGATCACCTGAGCCCAGCAGGTTGAGGCTGTGGTGGCTGTGAACATGCCACTGCACTTCAACCTGGGCAACAGAGTGAGACTCCAACTGAAAGAAAAAAAATAAAAGAAAAAAGAGACAGGAAAGAGTTATTGCCTCAAGATTGTGATTTATAAATTATAACTCAAATTATTTTAAAAGATTTGAAGACAATTGCAAAAACCAGTGTTAATTATAATATCCTAAAATGGATTAAAAAGTACATGTTTATTTGATGCAAATGACACTTTCACCTAAACAGGGATGATAATTATCAACAAATGTACCCTCCCACTGGGCATTGAATACCACTAATGCTAACAAAATAATTATTAAGAATTTAATTTTTTTGTGTATTTAGAGTAAGTCTGAGTTCTGATTCTAAGTGATTCTAGATATATGGTTTAGATTCTGTGCACAATTAGGTTACTTGGCCTTATTAGAGTTAATGCCTTGTCTCATGTGTACAAATAATAGTTTACATAGGAAACATTTCTTCAATGAAGAAATTGATGAACACAATATTTGTGCAATCCAGTCTCCCTCACCATCCCAGATTGATTTTCCCTCCATGTATTTGTGATGTTATCTTTGTCTTCAATTTTAAACTTTTGAGACAAAACTTGTTATTTTCTGGGTCACAGAAAGGTAGTTTACTTTCTTGCAATAACAAAAATGTAGGCGTTAGTGCAAAGAAGGAAGGCAATGCATAGGAGGACCGAGAAACCTATACTCCTTAGGCAATAAGATGCTGCCATCTTTGAATAGCTGTTGAATTGCTAAAAAAAATCAAAGCATTAGCAGAATGGAAAACTGGGAATGAATTTTATTGCACTGCTAATACAGTTGACCTTTGAACAAAGTGGGGATTAGGGGTGCTAACCTCCTGTGTGGCCAAAAATCCATGACTAACTTTTGGCTTCTCAGAAACCTAACTACTCATAGTCTACTGTTGACTGGACTTACTGGTAACATAAACAATTAACACATTTTTTTATGCTCTGAGTCTAAGGTGGGAAAAACCTGCTCTTCAACTTACAACTTCAAATCCATTGTTTCACGGTTCACTAAAACTCCTCCCCAGACCCCAGTGAGCAGCTTCTCCTGGATACTGTTCTCATTCCCCAATATGGGTATTGCTGGTCAAATTCACCTCTGCCTACTGTTCCTCTCCCTATTTGACGTGCAGAGGAACAGAACAAGAATGTTCCCCATACCCTCAATCCAGCAATTTGATGAGTGAATCTTTGACATTTTAATACCCAATGCAGTGGACTGAATGTTTATTCGTGTGTTCAAAATGTTTATATGAACATTGTCCATATGCACAAAATTCATATGTTGAAGTCATAAACCCTAAAGTGATAGTATTAGGAAGTAAGGCTTTTAGGAGGCAATTAGATCATGAGGGGCTTGTGTCCCTTCCCTTCACATATCATAGGCCCAAATGGGTTTGGTCAATGTGGGAAGAATTATAATCCTCCCTTGCAAACAGTCTTATGTGGCAGCAAGTATTTGCAAATTGAAGTCAACTACCACTGGTTTTCTCCAGTCTCATCTCCTATCTCACTCTCATGTTCCAGGAATTCTAGTCCTTGAATTTTGTGACTTGATGAGTGTCCCATGTTCTTATGCCTTTCCATTTGCCCCTTCCTTTCCTATTCATTGGGTGCCCTTCTTCTCTTTCAGTGTCAACTCTCCTGAGAGGTCTCTTCTAATCCTTCCAAAAAGTGTGGGGCACCCTCTCTTCCATCGCTCCTTGTACACGATTCTGTCCTACTGTTTTGTAACTATAATAGGTCTGCTTCTTTAAGAGATTGTGACATTCTTGAGAACTAGGTGTATGTCTTGTCCATCTCTGATTCCCAGCTCCTAGCCCAGTGCCTGCTGGGCATTCCATTGTGTTAAATAAATACAGCGATGCAAAACCACATGGAGAAAGCTCCTTTCTACCTCTTCCTTGTTTAGAATAGTGCTTCTCAAACTATCTGTGATTAAGGGCCATGTTTAAAATTTCTAATTTGATGCAAACCAACACTTTTGTAAAACATAATAAAAGTAAAATACTAAAGAAAAGATCAAGCACATGCCAACTTGTTAACAAAGTTTCTAAATGCTTACTCTTGGTTTCTATATTTACCTCATTGCAGGCCAGTAATAAACACTCTGTGGTCAACAGGCCACGCTATGTTAGATTCACTCAATCATTTGAAGACTTTTACTGAATTCCCCTGTGTGCCAGGCAATGTTTGAGAGACCAGGGATTCACCTGTGAACAAGACAAACAAATTCCCTGCTCTCAAAAGGCCTATTTGCTAGTGGGACAAGTGGAAAATAAGTGACAGACAAATCAATAAACAATGTGACTTTGAATAATGATTAGTGCTACCAGGAAAGTCAAATAAGGTAATGAGATAGTGATTGGGCAGAGATGTCATTTATGAGAGTGGTCAGGGAAGCTCTAAGAAGGCAATGTTTTAGCAGAAATCTGAGCATTCTAATCAGAGAAAGCAGAAAATGTTGAAGTCCTGAAAAAGGTGTAAGTTTGGAGCAATCAATGAACTGAGAGAAGACTATGTGACAGGTGTTTAATAAAATGGAGGATCATGGAGTTAGAGATTCAGGTCAAGGCCAGATCATACAGGACTTTGTAGGCAATGGTCAGACATTTCAATTTTACTAAAAGTGATATGGAAGCCATTGAAAGATTCTAACTGGAGATGCATCCTGATCTGGTTTACATCTAAAGCAAGTTACTCTGGCATCCGTGTGGCGAATTGATTGTATGAAGAAAAACTGATCAGTTAGGAGGTTATTTCAAGAGTCTTCATGAGATATGGAGAAGGCTTTACTCAGTAATAGGTATGCATATGGGCAGAGGTCAACAGACTCAGGATGCATTTTGGAGAGAAAGCTGCTGAGACCCACCGACAGGTTATATATTAGAAATGAGGGAAAAAGAGAAATAAAGAATGACTGCTAGAAAAGTTGAGTGTGGTGGTACACATCTGTAGTCCTAGCTACTCAGTAACTGAGATGGGATGATTTCTTGAGGCTAGCCTGGCTAACATAGTAAGAACTTATCTTAAAACTTAAACAAAGTTTTAAGCTGCTAGAATTTCAGTTTGAGTAACTGGCTGAATTTTTAGGCATCAGTTTGTTAACTGATGCCTAAAAATCACAGGAATTTATGTTTAACATTTCCTTATAAATATATTTGCAGCTTTTGTAGATATAGCTTTTGATTATAGAAATTTCTTTCATTGTATTTTTCTGAGTGTTGCTTTAAAAATCATAAGTAGATGCTGAAGTTTATTAACTGTTTCTTATAAACTTCCTAAACACATTATTTTATTGTTTTTAGTTTTATATTGTATTAACATGGACAATTATCTATGTTGAAACAGTTTTCATTCCTTAATAAATCCTATTGTCCATGATACATAATAGCATGCTGAACAAGTAATTGTAGGGCTTGCATTTACATAAACACATACACAGAACTTATTTATGAAAATTGACTTTGTTTCATGTGATAATTTAAAAGAATTGCTACTATACATTTTATGATGACAGTGCAATTGTATTGGAAAGAAATAACAAAACTCCACTTATATTTAAACATTAAGAAATGTTTGAGAGCCGGGCTCGGTGGCTCAGCCTGTAATCCCGTGCCTTTGAGAGGCTGAGGTGAGTGGATTGCCTGAGCCCGCGGGTTCGAGACCCGCCTGGGCAGTGAGACCTCATCTCTACAGTAAATCAAAAAATCAACCGGGCATGGTAGCGCATGCCTCTAATTCCGGCTACTTGGAAGGCTGAGGTGGAAGGATCGCCGGAGCCCAGCAGGTTGAGGCTGTGGTGGCCGGGAGCGGCCACCGCACTCCAGTCTGGGCGACAGAGTGAGACTCCAACTCAAAAAAAAAAAAAAAAAAATGTTTGCAAATAATTTAAATGAAAATTAGAAAATATTTAGGATAGAACAGAAGTGAAGGTATTATATATCAACATTTGTGTGATGTGGTTAAATCGACAATTTGAGGAAGATTTATAACCTTAAGTACTTTTATTACAATCATTAGCTTGTGGATTTTAGGCTGACTAAACATCAATGATTCAGGCTTAAAAGCACATGAAGCATCTATCATTTGTCATCGAGTCTAAAGAAAGCCTTTATTTTATTTATTTATTTATTTATTTATTTGTTTGTTTATTTAACACTCCATGGAGAGTCAGGTCTACACAGAGAATTTTCCTTGCTGTCTACCTCTGTCTGGACTTTATTTCAACTTATTTTCTCATCTCATTTTTTTTTTTTTTTTTTTTTTTTTTAGTGAGGAGTTTGTTTGAACCCCAAGTTTTTCTGGTATGGTCTCTAACCAGGATTTGGGCCTGCCCAGACCAATGAACCTGATGCAGTTGATAGGTCAAGAACACAAAAATTAGTACATATATAGAAATTTGAGCACATAGTAAACAAGCTTTCTACTGATATAATCCTCAATCTAACAATTGGAGAGTAAATACTTTTAAGCGAGTAATTAAATGTTTATAGAATGGACAGCATGCTTGCCTGAAGCCATTCCATGAATGCCAAAGAGATTGATACAAATCAAACTTATGCTGCCATAATGCAATAAAAATAGACCACAATGAAAAAGGGGGAATGATCTCTCCATATTGCAACTGCAGTTACACTGTGAGAAGTAAAGAAAAAATCATAATAGAGGTAATAAAATATTTTGAACTAAAAGGCAGTATATATTAAAAACAGTGGGATAGATAAAGTCTCTGGTGATGCAAAAGTATTGAAAACTTGCTTGCTACATAACACTTTTAAAATGTTTGTAAGAAAATATTAAAAATAAAATAAAATAAAATTTTAATTAAATGAAAGAGCTTGCAAGAAAGGAAAAAAAAAATTGAGTCCATGTATAAAGCTAGAACATCAGTCCAGGGAATTAAATGAACACTGGCACCATTGGCTACCTTAGGAGTATATATTCACATATGCTCCAATGATCTAGTGTTTCAGTGTGCAAGGGGAGTCATTCATCTGATTGCCAGCTTTTTCTGGTGTGGTCTCTAGGCCCCTTGGTCTGGACAAGAGACCTTAAAATAGAGCTTATCTCTGATGTTTCATTTCCTCTTCGTTTCTGGTATTCACCTCTGTGAGCCTTAACTCATACATTTGAAATGACTGTTATGTACTCTATCTAGTAAAAGGTTTGAAATGAGAGTGTTTTCAGATTTCCAGGGCCTGAAGTGTTCAGATTTCATTTAACCTATGGAACTGGGTGAGATCACCTAGGGAGAGAGTATAAAACGAAAAGCAGTGCAGGGAGGACTGATTCACAGGGAACACCAATATTTAGAAGATGAATGGAATGAGATTAAATCTGAGTATGGCCTCCTCCCTCTATTCTAGAATCTCTGCACACTCTCCTCCCCCTAGAGGGTTCATTAATTCCCAAGTATGTAAAAAAACAAATGAAACACAGGCAATAAAACAGAGGTCAGCCTTCCAATATACTCATTAATATCTTAATCAAATATAAAATGTGATAATGAGACCACTGAAAAATATCATGTCTTGGTACATGAAGGCAGCTTGTTTTTTCTTGTATATAGAGATACTTCAAAAATCATTCTTCCTTTCATTGAGTGTTAAAAACAAGGAAAGCTTATATTGCTGGCATATTGTAAAAGTAATGTGATGTCTACTTTTATTTGTTTTATATTGAAGCCTCTGGCAAAAGACAGCATAGTCATTGTTTCTTGTCAATCTTCATATAGGGAGAGGAAAAAGCAGAAGGATTCTGAACTGGTATTCTCCCTAAGAAAAAGTAACAGAAAATGGCAAAGACAGATAAAAGATGAGCATATTTACAACCTCAACTATACTGCAGGAATGGAAAAACATGAAAAGACTCATGGTACAGTGAAATTATGGTAAATCCTGAAAGTCCTGAAATACTTTAGAGATCTATCAAATTTCCTGGACCAAAAAGCAAAAATCGACCAGAAATGTTATGAAACATTCTCTCTCACAACATCTTGAATGCTATTGCAACTCCCAAGATAATCACATTTTGCAGAGACAGAATTAGAAACCAAAAATTACCTAAGGATATAGAGCCAATATGTTCATTAATAAGTATTTGAACTTTGGAGAGGGAAAAGGTGGTTATAATGCTATGATTGACACTTTTTCCAATGGAAAAATACCAACAAGTTGTTTCAAAAAGTGAAGAAAACTTCCTTGCAATGACTGAGTTTTCAGATGTACAAATAAGCGTTTCAGTATTCTTAATTATATTAAACCCAATTTACATATTTTTGTATTAAATCAAATTACTGAATACTACTTGAAATATTTAATTTGATATGTATGCAAAAAGCAACAAGGCTAAAAATCAAATAAAAATCTAAAAAAAGTATAATTCTATTTGATTATTACAGTTTATTACAAACAGTCTCACCAAAAAGCAGTATTCTTTTTTCCAAATTAGAGTAAAATTTAAAAAGTATTAAAATTGAAATATAAAATTATATGTACTTAATGTGTACAACATAATGTTTTGAAGTATATGCACATGTGGAATGGGTAAATCTAGCTAATTAACAAATGTATTCTCTCACATAGCATTTTTGTGGTCAGAATATAGTGTCCACTCTCAGCATTTTCCAAGGATACAATATATCATCATTAAATATAATCACCATATTCTACAACAGATCTTTTGAAGCCATTTTTCATACCCAACTGTAAATATGTGTTCTTTGACCAGTATCTCTCCAACCACCTGTCCAAAACACCATTCCAGCCTCTGATATTCACTGTTTTATTCTCTACTTCTATGAGACCAACATTTTCAGATTCCACATGAGTGAGATCATGTGATATTTGTCTTTCTGTTCCTGACTTATTTCACTTAGCATGATGTCCTCCCGGCTAATCTATGTTGTCACATCAAACAGGATTGCCTTTTTTTTTTTTGAGTTGGAGTCTCATTCTGTCATCCAGGCTGGAGTGCAGTGGCACATTCATGGCCACCCCAGTGTCCACCTGCTGGGCTCCGGCGATCCTTCCACCTCAGCCTTCCAAGTAACCGGAACTACAGATGCACGCTACCATGGCTGGCTAGCTTTGATTTATTGTAGAGAGACAAAGTCTCGCCAAGTTCCCCAGGCTGGTCTTGAACCTGCGAGCTCAGGCAAACCACTCACCTCGACCTTCCAAAGTGCTGGGATTACAGGCTGAGCCACTGAACCTGGCCAGGATTTCCTTTTTTTCATGGATACTATTTGTGTGTGTGTGTGTGTGTGTGTGTGTGTGTGTGTGTGTGTGTGTGTGTGTATGTGTATACATCATGTTTTCTTTATCCATCCATTGACAAAGAAATATTTAGATTGATCTCACATCTCGGCTATTTTGAATAGTGCTGCAATAAACATAAGAGTGCAGATATCTCAACACACCGATTTCCTCTTTAATATATACCCTGTAGTGGGATTGCTGGATATAGTTCTGCAAATTAATTGGGGAATTGGCATTACATCCTTTTTGCAGTCTGGAAGGGGAACTTCTGCTAACAGCTGATTTTTTACTTCTGTTACTGGCTCTCAGAGTGTTGAATACTCCCACCTCTACTTCTGAGCTCTATTCATTTAAACAACACTGTCATTCCTACTTCCTGAATACTGTGATAGCTGATTATCAGAGAGAAGCTTCTGCTATTGCCTGCAGTTTGGCTCCCTTCCCGCGTCCTTGTTTCAGCCCTTAGATGTATCTCTTTCTAGGTTGCAGTTTCTTTTGTTCTGCCTCATTCCGGTGTTAGTCATCCTGTGTTAGGTCATGTTTTTAGATGCAAAGCTTTTGCACATTCCGATTTCTCTGCTAGAGTGCATTACCAGCCATCTTTCTTATTGACATCAACTGTTCTGGTGGATCTAAGTTCAAATTTCCCTTCCCTAGATACTTCACTTTCTTATTCTACAACAGCACTCTGAACTTTTCCGTCATAGTTCTTATCCCTATTTTTATTATACGTTCTTCAGATTATTTGATGACTGCTTCTCTCCATCAGTAGACTGTGAACTCTGTAAAGACTGTGTCTAATGCCATTATATCTCCAATGGCTAGCCCTGAGGCTGGTGTATAGCAGGCAAAAACATTGATTGAATGAAATATAACACTTAATATTGGCTATTTGCATTAGATCACATAGGTTTGTAATTCTAATATTTTCTTTCCTTTCTGAGACCCCTAACTCATTTTCTCCCCTTCCTTTTTTGTCATTTATCACTTCATAGCAGGACATCTCCCTAGGTCAGCCACTACACTACATCCTGATTGAAATATTTCACAATTTGTGCTTAAAAGATGACCCATAATTTTCTACTGAAAGTTTCTGCTTAGGCTGTTACATTCATTTACTTTTTTAAGGCTCTAGAGTACTTTTCCCCATAGAGTGAATTCATGAAGAAATTTTATTAGATTTGATTTTACAAGAGAAAACAATTCTGTTTGGTTTGCAAGGAAGGCGGTCGACTCAGGTTGATTAAAAACCTCTTTTACAAAACAGAAGCAAGAATAGAAAATGCAATAAAGCTGAAATCAGAGACATAACTTTATCCTTACTTTTTAGTATCACTGTAATTTCTCTCCTGGAGGTTGCTTCATTGAAGTATAGTTTAATCTACTTTGTATAAGGACTGATTCAGGCCAAGATGGCTGGCATATTCTCAAAACAACACAGCAGAGCAGGAGCAAGTTACCGATGGAAGCGAGACCATTCAGTATCACTGTTTGGCACAGGCATGATGACTGACAGGGCTGAGCACCATGTTAACTCTGAGGGCAGTGCTTCTTGGCTGACCATAAGCCATTGACAAAACTTTCCTTTTTTCTATTTGTACATGAAATAACATATCAGTTATATAAACATCCTGGGCCTGCTGTGAGGAGTGCCTATGTCAATAGAAAAAATCCCCTAAAGGTGTGCATATTTTAATCTCTGAAACCCCTGAGTGCTACTTTCACGGTAAAGAGACTTTGGAAGGCAGTTATGCTCATCACTATACCACCAATGCTGTCCAAAGAGACTTTGAAGGTGTGATTGAGACAGGGAGATTATCCAAATGGGCCACCACAAAGGTCTTTAAATAGGGGCAGGGAAAACAGAGGCAGAAAGACCAGTGTCATGATGTGATGTGAGAAGACACAACTGGCTGTTGCTGTCTTTGAAGATAGAGGAGGAAGACATAAGTCAAGGAATGCTAGCAGCCTTTGGAAGCCGGAAAAATCAAGAAAGCCAATCTTCAGCTAGAGCCTTAGGAAAACAGCACAGCCCTGCCGATGTCTTGATTTTAGCCCAGTGAGACTATTTTGGACTTCTGACTTTCATAACTGTAGCATAATATATTTAGTTGTGTATCAAGTCCCTCAATTTGTAACAGCATCAATAGAAAACAAATATGGTACCCACTTCTCATAATTAAAATCAATCTTCCATAAAGTGTTTCTGATTGTCCTGCATTAAATGAAGATACTGCTTGCCACCACCCTTTCTTGGAGGCTCCAAGACTTTATGTTGGCTGACTCCCTAAAATCTGAAGTTATCAACATACTTATTAAAGATATTTGAAGGGTAAGATAGCAAAAATTCTCTAATCCCTTTAAGGTCATGTCTGCTATGGCTTATTATTCTAGATAAGGTTGTTGATTATAGTTTGCTTGAACTGCTTAGAGTCAGTTTAGACCTCTGGCAATGCTATATTATGTTGAGGGTGAAATAAATTCTTATAATTCTTCTCTCACTTGTTATAATGTGAAATTCATTCTATTATAAAACTTTTTAAAGCAGAAGACTTATTCATACCTTTCTGCTTTAGAGAAGAATAAGAAGGTAAGAATTTCTGGACTTATATATAAAACATATATGTAATGGCAACTTAGAAATGCTTTCCTGATGTCCTGAAACCTTTTATCATTATTTATGAAGTAGTCATTTATTAAATAATAACATTTATCAAATAGTAATGGCCTCAGGAAAGTAATGCAGGTTTATACATGTTTGGATCGTTACCAGGCAGCATCTGGGATCATCTAAATTGAGTAAGGAACAAAATTTGCTCAAACTAATATGTAACTCTTCATTAAATGAGAGTGCTTTCTGCTTTAGTTCCAACCATAGAATGAAACCCCTTGCCTTCTTTTGAAGAGATGTATGTTTCACTAAGTTTCTAAAATTTTTCTACTAAAGCCAGCACTGAAGGCAAACCAATTTCAATTGTTTTATATACCTGTTGGTGCTCTTTTCCAACACAGTTAAACTAACACAGGAGGTCATTCTGGTTGTTCTTGATTACTTGATTCTAGTTACAGTGGGTTGAGAAGCATTTATTTCTTCAAGATTGACCTATGCCAGACTCCCATCCTTTGGCTCATCTTCCCTCAATCTCTTTCCAGACTGGGATATCAAACTTCAGACACCATTTTTGGGGGTGCTGATTTCTCTCCTACATGTGACTTACCATGTTCATAAGCAGGCTATTTTCCCTTATTGACAATCCATGATTTGTGGCTCAGAATTTTTGTGGTCTTAAGGTATTCAGTGCCAGGCAGCTTTATGTTCTCTGATTCCATGTTCCTGATCTTGTCAAGCACTCCTTGGGTGGTAAAAGAGGAGTAGGGAATTGGGTTGGGGACATGGGGGTGCATAGGAGGCCTTAATTTGGAACTATGAAGACTCTATTGTGGTAGCCCCAAATCAGACAGGGCACTCGCATAATGTTTACCTATTCTGAAGAAATCAGCTGGAAGACAGATTGGTAAAGACTTGGGTTTATTAACACAGGAGGAACCGATGGTGGCCAGTCTGTATAAACCTCTCTGCTGCCCACTAGACATGGGGAGAGATTATATACCCCCAGGGTGGGAAAGGGAACAAGACACAAACAACAGCATTATGTGCAAAGAAGCAGGAATAAAGACATTTACTCTCTTAGTAGCTGCCTTGAGTATGCTGGTGTGCATATTTCCAAGGGCGTTTTGACTGAATACTGATGGCCTTGGTTAAAAACTGTCCCCCTGATTAGGGAACACGTATCCACAGGAGAGGGAAAGTGGGGGCATGTGTCCTGCATTTACCCCCACAGAGACATAATGGACACATTAGTTTGACAGTTGGGTCTAAGATGTTCGTCTTCATGGACATGAGTTTGTATGAGTGATAGAGTTCTCCTTCAGACAGTTTTGCTTGGTTCTAGGTGGGACTGAATGCCCTCTTTTGTATGCTTGGTGCATATTTCAACCAGCAGGTTACGTTTCACAGGTCTGTACCTGCCTCTAGACTCTGAGCTCCTTGAGAGTAGAGACTGTGTTCTCTTCTCCTCTGAGTATGACTTGGACCTGGCCCAGTGTTGACTTTTCTGAATGTTGGTTGAACTAGTAACCGTACAGCAATGCATACTGAACAACCATGCTGCTGTTTAAGTGACTGCATGGCATCAGGAAAGCCTCTGGTTTTCCATACTGATTATAGAAACTAGACAATCAACAAGGAAGTGAAATGGTATGAGTAATTGCCTCAGCAATGCTTTGCCATTGGTGTTTACTTTTTATTTAGCTACTTAGAATAGTAAAATATTAGAAATAGGAAAAATGTTAAGTATGCTACAGTGCATCTACTCAATGGAATTTGATGCAATGATTCTTACCAAGTCTACCATGTTTAGTATATACAGAAAACAAAACAGAAAAATATAATACCTATTTATCTGACTGATATGTCTACATTAAAAACATGATAATGTTGAGGCCTTTAGAAACCTTAAAACTCCACATTATCTAAATGCCTCACTACTATTTTATAATTAAGGAAAGACATTATAAAAACCATTTTTGTGAAGCACCATTATGATCACACTTTTTTTTTTTTCTTTAATCAGTATTTTTTATTATGGTTTTGTGGGGCACAGTTAAGGGTTAGGTGTACAATGACGTTTCATTCAGGCACCCTGTAGATAAGAAGTGTTTTCCCATCCCCCGACAGATATTTGCTACTGTTATCCATCCCCCTCCCCCCCATAGTTTCCAGTACCATCAGT